>NC_092163.1:77738235-77750735 GCF_045791955.1 Oncorhynchus clarkii lewisi | reverse complement strand
GAGGGGTCACAGGCCTTAAGGTGTGAGACTTCTGGGTCTGGGAATCCGAGAAAAGTCTCCTCACTTTCCTCTTCAAAGATATCCAAGATCTTGCGGCGCTCAATCGCCTCCAATTCCTCAGCCGAGGGGTAACAGGCCTTAAGGCGTGAGACATGGACAACGCGCATATCTTCACCTGTGTCCTCTTTCACCACTCGGTAGTTCAAAGGGCCCATCTGCTCCACAATCCTATATGGTCCTTGCCATTTAGGAGCGAGCTTGGCAGAGAAGAATTGTTCAGCTTTCGAGTAAGGATGAGAGCGAAGCCACACCCGGTCACGAAGCTGAAACTGCATGTCTCGTCTGTTCTTATCATAATTTCTCTTCTGCTTGAGTCGAGCCTGGGTCATGTTCTTTGAGACAAGAGCTCTCAAGTCATGGAGATGGACTACCTGGTCATAGCAAGCAGCGTCTGGAGTAATCTGCTGGGGCTGTAGCACCATATCCAAGGGTCCTCGGAGGGGACGACTTAGCAGCAGCTCTGCAGGTGTGACTCCAGTGGACTCTTGCACAGCAGAATTCAGGGCAAATCGAAACTCGTGAAGGTGCTTGTCCCAGTGTTTGTGCTGGGTCCCTACATAGGAAGCAATCATTGTCTTCAAGGTTCGATTTACTCTCTCAGTGAGATTGGTCTGTGGGTGATAGGCCGTGGTCAACTTCTGTCTCAGGTTCCATCTTTGGCAGGTCTCCTCAAAGAGATCAGAGACAAATTGGGAACCTCGATCAGACAGGATGTAATCAGGCACTCCCCAGCGAGTCAGGATCTCTTTCGTAAGGATGTTAGAGACGGTCCTTGCTGTGGCCTGACGCAGGGAAAAGAGTTCCACCCACTTTGAATAATAATCAACAAACACAAGCATGTACACATTCTGATTGGAGCTTCTAGGAAATGGACCCATCAAATCCACTCCTAGCATTTCCCAAGGTCGGGTAACCACCGTTTGCTGCAACTTGCCAGCAGGCTTTCTACCTTCTGGTTTGTACATTTGACAAACCTGACAGTTTCGGATGTGTGACTTCACATCCATGCTCAGATGTGGCCAGTACAGTAACGCTTGCAACCGCTTGTAGGTTTTGAACCTGCCCAAATGACCAGCTAATGGGTCTTCATGGAAATGTTGAAGCAGTTGTAGGCGTAGAGTTTCAGGTATGTACAATTGGTAGAGGGTTCTGTGTGGTAGTTGTACAACACGGTAGACTTTGTCTTCCAGGATGGTCAGCTTTGTGGTAGGATTGACCATCTTTTCTCCATCTTCCAGGATAGTCTGGTACAAAGCCTGTACTTCTGGATCATCCTGTTGGGCTTTCCATATGGTCTCATCAGAGATGGGAAAGTCTGTTTTGGGTGAGTCTCGACTGCTTGACAGGACAGTAGCACATGTAAAATGAGGGCCACCGTTATCACAAGCAGGAGCCCTGGATAAGGCATCTGGAACAGTGTTGTATTTTCCTTTCCTGTATTCTACTGCAAAGGTGAACTCTTGCAACCGTAGAGCCCATCTTATGAGTCTGGTGCTTGGTTTGTTGGTCTTGAACACCCACACAAGGGAGGAATGGTCAGTGACCACAGTGAAGTGTCTTCCCTCCAGGTAGTACCTCCACTTTTCCAAAGCCCAGACAACTGCAAGGCACTCTTGCTCGGTTGTGGAGTAGTTCCGTTCTGCTCCATTCAATGTCCGACTGGCGAACGCTAGCACTTCTTCAGTGCCAAGTCCAGTCTGTTGGACTAGGACAGCACCAAGTCCAACATCACTTGCATCAGTGTAAACAACAAAAGGGGAATCAAAGTTGGGATGACCTAAAATGGGAGGTGTGACGAGGTGTCGTTTCAGGGTTTCAAAGGATGTCTGGCACTCTGCCGTCCATAGGAATTTCACTCCTTTTCGCTTCAACGCGTTGAGGGGTTCTGCCACCTGGGAGAAGTTCGACACAAACCGATGGTACCATCCAGCCATCCCAAGGAACCGTTGAAGGGCCTTGAGTGTGGTTGGCACAGGAAAATCTTGTACCGCCTTGGTCTTTTCAGGATCCACATGAATGCCGTCGAAAGACACAATATGGCCAAGGAACTTCAGGGAAGTTTGGCAGAAGTTGCTCTTCTTCATATTCACGGTCAGACCAGCTTCTCTTAGCTTGTCCAACACTGCTTGAAGATCTTGAAAGTGTTGTTCTCTGTTCTGGGAGTAGATAATTATATCGTCCAGGTAGACGAAACAGATCTTCCCTTTGAGCTCACCTAACGCAATCTCCATCAGTCTTTGGAAAGTGGCAGGTGCATTCTTTAATCCAAAAGGCATCACCTTAAAGGAAAACAAGCCCTCAGCACAGACAAAAGCAGTCTTGTCCTTGCTTTCCTGGTCCATCTCAACTTGCCAATAACCACTATTGAGGTCAAGGGTAGTGAACACAACAGCGCCAGACAATGACTCCAGGATCTCGTGGATGGTAGGAAAAGGATAGGCATCAGTCTGGGAAACATTGTTGGTCTTCCTATAGTCCACACAAAATCTAAGACCACCAGTCTTTTTTGGGATGAGGACAACAGGAGCAGCCCAAGGAGAGGAGGAACGTTCTATTATATCTTGTGTTAACATATCATTAATGAGTCCCTTTTGGATGATTAGCTTCGCTGGGGACAAACGATATGGCTTTTGCTTGATCGGCATTTCCTGTGTAAGGAATATTTTGTGCTTCAGGAGCCCGGTGCGTCCTAGCCTTGAAGTACATACATCAGCATTATTCTGCAGCTGTTCCAACAGCCTTAACTCCTCTGGATGTTCCAGCTGAGCTCTTCTTACAGCCTGTAAAAGGAGATCGTCAGCAGGATTATCAAGGGTTAGTGGTAACGGAGCAACGGCAGAGAAGACTGCCACATTTGAACCCCAATCATGTAACTTCGTAGCTTCTGATTGGAAGAAATGCTTCTTGCTCGGATTGTATGGAAACCAGTAGCAATTGTGTGCGATATCAATCTGGACACCACTGAAGTACATGAAATCAATTCCCAACACGACAGGAAAAGCAAGGTTCTTGGTTTGTAGGATAACCGAAGGAATCATATAGGAGCGGTTACACAGGCGGAACTCTACCTCACTCCATCCAAGTGGTCGTCTAACCTCACCATCAGCCAGATAGAGTGGACCTTCTGTCCACGGCTTCAAGTTGTATTGCGGACCTTTAACCTCCTTCCACAGTTTCTCATTGAGCAGTGTGTAGGATGACCCGGTGTCCAGGATGGCTCTTCCTGTCCATGGGCCTATGGACAGGGGTAACACCAGTTGGTGCTGTATGAACTGAAAGGAAGGGGATGTCGATGGGGGGGCGTAGGCAGTGACTCTTGGGGTTTCAGCTCTGGTTAAAGCACCCAGAGAAGGATGGTCATTCCTGCGAAGAGAGTTAGGTGTGTTGGCCTGTTGTGATTTGTGGTTTCTGGAAGGGTTTTCTTGATACGGTCTTGGACATGTAGCTGAAGAATGTCCCTTTTGGCTACATCTCCAACAGAACATGAGAGGGGTCATGGCTTGAGACTCTGGCTGTTGTTGATGGTCTGTCTTGGGTAACGGTTTGGGTGTCTGTTTCTTTCTTTGGTCATATTGCTGTTGGCATTCTCTGTCCTTCTCAAACTGCTGTCCCAAGCGAACCAGTCCATCGACAGTGGTGACTCGTTCTCGGAGTTGACTGGCTAGTAGTGGGTTGATGTTCTTCAAAATCAATTTAATGACCTCTTCCTCCTCAATGCCAGGTTTCCACCTTCTGCACAGGGAGTGGTAACCGTATGCAAAGTCACGGATACTCTCTTTCTCGCTTTGCACTCGATTCCTGACTCTGTCTGCCAGCTCATCTGTGTAGTCCTCAGACAGAAATGCAGAGGAAAACTTGGCCTCAAAGTCAGCCCAGGAGGTAGTGGTGAGACGTGCCACATCCCACCAGTCTCGAGCTGTCCCATGCAACACATTCCTCAATGTGGCAAGGAGTTCTTCGTCAGCCAGGGGATTGAGGGCAAGAAAGTCACGACATCTTTCTAGGTACATTAGCGGATCAGGACTGTCATCTTTTTTCCCAAAGGTGGGAAATTGCAATTTAATGGGCATCGCCCCCACATGACGTCTACTCAATTCACCATGAACAAACGAGCTAGGAGGGATTGAGGAAGTAGAGGGGGAGGGCGTTATCGGACAATGAAAATGAACACCAGGATGCATGGTGGATTGCATCCTGCAAGGGGTGGCTGTAGCATGGCCTTGTCTTGGCTCTTCAGAGGTGCCAGCTTGGCCCTCAGTGGTCTGAACAGAAGTGGACACCAGAGAAACTCTGTGTAAGGAGTTGTGCCTAATGGAGGCCATGTCCACAGACACGTCATCCAACATTTTAACACAATTAGAGAGCTCTGTTTGCAAGTGGTCTACAGTGTTAACCATGGGAGAAAAAACTGAATTAACGTCCTTGAGGACCTCAGTGTGATGATGTTGCAGGCGCCATTGGAGAGTGGCAGTGAGTTGGTTTCGTTGGTAGTCAAACTGCCTGTCCATGGCACCAGTAATTTCCCGTCTTCCACTCTCACTGAGCTCTGTCAGTGTGTGGGTTAGAGTGCTCAGTGAGTTTCTGAATTCCATGGCACTCTGTTGTTGCTCTTCCCTCAGACATTTAAATTTATCGTGGATAAGAGTTTGGAGATGTTGTTGAGTCCGACGAATATCAAGGATGTCACCTTGAAGTTGTAAGACTCCCACCTCTGGAGATAAACCAGACAATGGAAGAAGGTTGGGTGTCAGAGGGAGGGCTAGCTCAGTACTTCCACACAGATCCATGTCAATAAGTGAGTAACTGGTTAGACCTCCTGTGGCCTGTGGTTCAGACCGAGCATTCAGATTCCCAGGGCTCTGGCCCAAATCAACTCCATTATCTCCATTCACATTATGATTTGTATTGTCAGCTTGATGGTCAGAATGGCCCTGTATATTCCCATTGACAGGTATGACATGGATGAGCACATTATCTTGGGGTGAATCCATTGTTTTAATTCCACACAAAAGATTTGCTTTGGTTAGTTCTCAATGTTGTGCTGTCCCATCTGGGGTGCCATTTTTTATGTAACGGTTTTGACTTGAGGTTATTTTTTTATAGGGGTGCCAGGTAGGTTGTGCCTACCAGAGAAAACCTTGGTTTCTCCTTTTAGTTTGGGAGGGAATGAGTCCCATCTGGTCCGTCAAGTCTACACCATACAAAGGACTTATGTAAACGTCAGAAGGGAAATCAACTTTTCATAAACCCTTAAAACATTGAAAGAACTTCAAAAACAACTATTCTTTTGCGTGGGTTGTATTAGCAACATCAATGGATTACACACACATAATAATATAATACAATGAGTTCTGGTTCCTCCAGAAATGTCCTGTACCTCGGGCCTAAAAAGAGTCCCGCCCGGTAAAGGAGTTCAGTGAACTCAAGTGACTTTGGTCACGCAATGTTGGTCCGTTCATTCCGTGTAGCGTAAACCCAGTATTAAATTATACAATCAATATAACCATTTTACCACAGAACTTTAAAGCGTATCTGCTCTTACTAATTCCTCAACTACATCTAACTACATAAATCATCACCGTATACATCATATCAAAACAAATGAAATACCGTATACAAAAAAGGTGGTAGTCAGTCGGTCAGTCAGACAATCCAATCCGCCAACAGATCTCCAGCGGAGAAAGGCCACGAAGAATAGAGAGGAGTAGTCCACGGACGCAAAGAGTGGATCCGATCCTGGGTAAACTCTCAGGCTACAAAACAACCGGAATAGAGAAACTTCGGGAACACATCCTCAGTCACGTCTCCATCACAAAACGCCACTTTTGCGCAGCTGATGCTGGCTATTTAATTGGGAATTAAAGGGCAAGCACCCTATTGGAAGGAGAAGCACTGAGACGGCTCAAAATAATTCAGGGCCGTCACAACATAGAGGACCCACGCCAAGAGGAATTACATCCAGACCACAGTACACCCAGACACATCCACACCCCCACCCCAACCAATCAACACCCCCCCACGTCAACCATGCCCACACCCACATTTAGGCCCCCTCAGATCAGACCTATGCCACTCCTGCCCACCCCATGCACCCCACCCCCGCAAAGAGGGCCTCAACATGGAAGTCACACATACGCCCAGGTAGTGAGCGGGCAAACAGTCCCAACCCCCACTCTCACACTCGCCCAAGCCAATGGCATGTACCAGATGCTCAGCAGGCTCTGCTCAAACTTACTGGCATGAGGCCAAACCACGACCAACAACATTGGACACTCTATGGAACAAAAAGCCTTCACTATATCATCCTGGAATATCCAAGGCCTGAGGTCATCTGCCTTTGGCCTAAAGAGCAGAAACCCGGACTTCACCAAAGAAATTGGTAATACATACATTGTCATCCTGCAAGAAACCTGGTATAGAGGAGACGGACCCACTGGTTGCCCTCTAGGTTACAGAGAGCTGGTAGTCCCATCCACCAAACTACCAGGTGTGAAACAGGGAAGGGACTCAGGGGGTATGCTAATTTGGTAAAGAGCAGACCTAACTCACTCCATTAAATTAATCAAAACAGGAACATTTTACATTTGGATAGAAATTCAAAAGGAAATTATCTTAAGAGAAAAATGTCCTCCTGTGTGCTACCTATATCCCCCCCACTAGAATCCCCATACTTTAATGAAGACAGCTTCTCCATCCTGGAGGGGGAAATCAATAATTTCCAGGCCCAGGGACATGTACTAGTCTGTGGCGACCTAAATGCCAGAACCGGACAATAACCTCACACCATCAGCACACAGGGTGACAAACACCTGCCTGGAGGTGACAGCATTCCCTCCCACATATGCTCCCCTAGGCACAACTATGACAACATAACCAACAAAAACGGGTCACAACTCCTGCAGCTCTGTCGCACGCTGGGTATGTACATAGTCAACGGTAGGCTTCGAGGGGACTCCTATGGTAGGTACACCTATAGCTCATCTCTTGGCAGTAGTACTGTAGACTACTTTATCACTGACCTCAACCCAGAGTCTCTCAGAGTGTTCACAGTCCGCCCACTGACACCCCTATCAGACCACAGCAAAATCACAGTTTACTTAAACAGAGCAATACTCAATCATGAGGCATCAAAGCCAAAGGAACTGAGTAACATTAAGAAATGCTATAGATGGAAGGAATGCAGTTTGGAAACCTACCAAAAAACAATTAGGCAACAACAAATTCAATCCCTTTTAGACAATTTCCTGGGTAAAACGTTCCACTGTAATAGTGAAGGTGTAAACTTGGCAGTAGAAAATCTTAACAGTATATTTGACCTCTCAGCTTCCCTATCAAATCTAAAAATCTCAAATAGAAAACCGAAGAAAATTAACAATAATGACAAATGGTTTGATGAAGAATGCAAAAATCTAAGAAAGAAATTGAGAAACCTGTCCAACCAAAAACATAGAGACCCGGAAAACCTGAGTCTACGCCTTCACTATGGTGAATCACTAAAACAATACAGAAATACACTACGGAAAAAGAAGGAACAGCACGTCAGAAATCAGCTCAATGCAATTGAAGAATCCATAGACTCTAACCACTTCTGGGAAAATTGGAAAACACTAAACAAACAACAACACAAATAATTATCTATCCAAAATGGAGATGTATGGGTAAACCACTTCTCCAATCTTTTTGGCTCTATAACAAAGAATAAAGAGCAAAATCATATACATGATCAAATACAGATATTAGAATCAACTATTAAAGACTACCAGAAACCACTGGATTCTCCAATTACATTGAATGAGTTACAGGACAAAATAAAAACCCTCCAACCCAAAAAGGCCTGTGGTGTTGATGGTATCCTCAATGAAATGATCAAATATACAGACAACAAATTCCAATTGGCTATACTAAAACTCTTTAACATCATCCTTCCCAATATTTGGAACCAAGGACTGATCAACCCAATCCACAAAATTGGAGACAAATTTGACCCCAATAACTACCGTGGAATATGCGTCAACAGTAACCTTGGGAAAATCCTCTGCATTATCATTAACAGCAGACTCGTACATTTCCTCAATGAAAACAATGTAATGAGCAAATGTCTAATTGGCTTTTTACCAAATTACCGTACAACAGACCATGTATTCAACCTGCACACCCTAATTGACAACCAAACAAACCAAAACAAAGGCAAAGTCTTCTCATGCTTTGTTGACTTAAAAAAAGCCTTTGACTCAATTTGGCATGAGGGTCTGCTATACAAACTGATGGAAAGTGGTGTTGGGGGTAAAACATACGACATTATAAAATCCATGTACACAAAAAACAAGTGTGCGGTTAAAATGGGCAAAAAACACACACATTTCTTCACACAGGGTGGTGGGGTTAGACAGGGATGCAGCTTAAGCCCCACCCTCTTCAACATATATATCAACGAATTGGCGCGGGCACTAGAAAAGTCTGCAGCACCCGGCCTCACCCTACTAGAATCCGAAGTCAAATGTCTGCTGTTTGCTGATGTACTGGTGCTTCTGTCACCAACCAAGGAGGGCCTACAGCAGCACCTAGATCTTATGCACAGATTCTGGGCCCTGACAGTAAATCTCAGTAAGACCAAAATAATGGTGTTCCAAAAAAGGTCCAGTCACCAGGACCACAAATACAAATTCCATCTAGACACTGTTGCCCTAGAGCAAACAAAAAACTATACATACCTTGGCCTAAACATCAGTGCCACAGGTAACTTCCACAAAGCTGTGAACGATCTGAGAAACAAGGCAAGAAGGGCATTCTATGCCATCAAAAGGAACATAAATTTCAACAAACCTATTAGGATTTGGCTAAAAATACTTGAATCAGTCATAGAGCCCATTGCCCTTTATGGTTGTGAGGTCTGGGGTCCGCTCACCAATCAAGACTTCACAAAATGGGACAAACACCAAATTGAGACTCTGCATGCAGAATTAGGCCGATACCCACTAATTATCAAAATCCAGAAAAGAGCCGTTAAATTCTATAACCACCTAAAAGGAAGCGATTCCCAAACCTTCCACAACAAAGCCATCACCTACAGAGAGATGAACCTGGAGAAGAGTCCCCTAAGCAAGCTGGTCCTGGGGCTCTGTTCACAAACACAAACACACCATACAGAGCCCCAGGACAGCAGCACAATTAGACCCAACCAAATCATGAGAAAACAAAAAGATAATTACTTGACACATTGGAAAGAATTAACAAAAAAACAGAGCAAACTAGAATGCTATTTGGCCCTACACAGAGAGTACATGGCGGCAGAATACCTGACCACTGTGACTGACCCAAAATTTAGGAAAGCTTTGACTATGTACAGACTCAGTGAGCATAGCCTTGCTATTGAGAAAGGCCGCCGTAGGCAGACATGGCTCTCAAGAGAAGACAGGCTATGTGCTCACTGCCCACAAAATGAGGTGGAAACTGAGCTGCACTTCCTAACCTCCTGCCCAATGTATGACCATATTAGAGAGACATATTTCCCTCAGATTACACTGATCCACAAAGAATTCAAAAATTAATCAAATTTTGAAAAACTCCCATATCTACTGGGTGAAATTCCACAGTGTGCCATCACAGCAGCAAGATTTGTGACCTGTTGCCACGAGAAAAGGGCAACCAGTGAAGAACACACATCATTGTAAATACAACCCATATTTATGCTTATTTATTTTATCTTGTGTCCTTTACCATTTGTACATTGTTAAAACACTGTATATATATAATATGACATTTGTAATGTCTTTATTGTTTTGAAACTTCTGTATGTGTAATCTTTACTGTTCATTTTTATTGTTTATTTCACTTAATATATTCACTTTATATATTATCTACCTCACTTGCTTTGGCAATGTTAACACATGTTTCCCATGCCAATAAAGCCCTTGAATTGAATTGAATTGAATTGAATTGAATTGAGAGAGAGAGACGGCTTAGGGCTGAATGTCCAAGGAGTGCTAGGCCATGTTTATGTGCATGTCTGTGAGTGGGTATTTCATATTCTGTAAAAGAGCAAAAGCTGATCCAGCAAATGCCCTTGGTAACCAGACCTCCTCATACTGATAGCATCACTGTGACAGTACAGATAGGAGAGGAGAGAGGGAGAGAACGAGACACAGAGACCGAGACACACAGAGAGCGAGAAAACGAGAGAGAATGAGAGAGGAGAAGTAATCATGAATGTGTATCATGAATAAACGCAGTGATTTCATTGGTCATGAATAAACGCAGTGACTTCCTTGTTCATGAATAAGACCAGAGTCCTATTAGACCAGGGCCCTATTCCCTATATAGTGTACTACTATAGACCAAGGCCCTATTCCCTATATAGTACACTACTTTAGACCAGAGCCCTATTCCCTATATAGTACACTACTATAGACCAGAACCCTATTCCCTATATAGTACACTACTTTAGACCAGAGCCCTATTCCCTATAAAATGCTCCTTGCTCTCGTCTTTCACCCGCCATGTTCCCACCCTCTCCCAGGAGGAACACCCTCACCCAGGAGGAGCACCCTCTCCAGGAGGAACACCCTCTCCCAGGAGGAACACCCTCTCCCAGGAGGAACACCCTCTCCCAGGAGGAACATGACACCGTGTTACTCCCATTCTTCTCTTCCTGCTCCCCTAGCTCCTCTCCCTCCTTCTCCCCTCGCCTCATCTCCCCTTCTCTCATCCTCTTCTCCTCCTATGAGGAGGAAAGGAAGAGGAGGAGAGGAAGAAGAGAAGAAGAGAAGAGAGGAAGAGGAGGATAGGATAGGAGGGTGAGGAAAGGAAGGAGGATGATAGGGAGATGAGGAGAGGAAGATGAGAGGAAGCGATGAGGAGAGGAAGAGGGGCGAGGAAGAGGAGGAGAGGAAGAGGAAGGAGGAAAGGAGGAGAGAAAGAGGAGGTGAGGAAGGGGAACAGGAGGGGAGATGTCGAGGAGGAGAGGACGAGGAAGAGGAGGTGAGAGAGAAAGAGGATGAGAGGAGAGGAGAAGAGGTGGAGGAGAGTAGGAAAGAAAGAGGGGGAGAGAGGGAGTGAAGAAGGAGGATGAGAGAGGGAGGAGCAAGTGAGGAGGGGAGAGGAGAAGAGGAGGAGAGAGCGAGGGAGGGGGAGAAGAGGAGGAGGAGGAGAGAGGGAGGGAGGAGGGGAGGAAGAGAGGAAGAGTAGGTGAGGAAGAGGAGGAGAAGGAGGGTGGGAAGGAGGAGGAGGAGGAAGGGAGATGTCGAGGAGGACAGGCGGAGAAGACTTGGAGGAGAGAGGCAGGGAAGAGGAGGAGAGAGGGAAGAGGTAGAGGAGGAGGAAAGGAAGAAAGGTGATGGAGAATAAACGGAAGAGGAGGTGTGAAGGGGAGGAGGGGGATGGAAGAGAAGGAGAGGAAGAGTAGGAGAGGGGGAGAGGAAAATGAGAGAGGAGGATGGGAGAGGAAGAGGCAGGGGAGGAGGAGGAGGAAGGTAGAGGTAGAGGAGGAGAGGAGGAGGAGGAAGGGAGAGGAAGATGAGGAGGAGGAGGAGGAGGAAGGTAGAAGAGGAGGAAGACAGGTGTCTGTCCAGGTGCCAGACTAGCAGATTAGACTGCTGCTGCGTTACGCACGCAAACACACAAATATTCAGACACAAATATGCAGTCTCTGAACTAGGCCTTCAGTGGGGAGTGGAGTGTGTGGGTTCAACAGCTGTTGGTTGGCTCCACTGCATTGCTGTGATGGTTTACAGAGAGAATGAAAGAGAGATGGAGATGAGATCAGAGAGAAAGCAGGGGAGGAGAGGAGTAGAGAGAGAGAGAGCAGGGGAGGAGAAGAGGTGGGGAGAGAGAGAGAGAGAGAGAGAGAGAGAGAGAGAGAGAGAGAGAGAGAGAGAAAGCAGGGGAGGAGAGGAGAGTAGAGAGAGAGAGAGAGAGAGCAGGGGGGAGAAGAGAGAGAGCAGGGGGGAGAAGAGGTGAGTAGAGAGAGAGAGAGAGAGAGAGAGCAGGGGAGGAGAGGAGAGGAGGTGAGTAGAGAGAGAGAGAGAGAGTGAGAGAGAGAGAGAGAGCAGGGGAGGAGAGCAGAAGAGTAGAGAGAGAGAGAGAGAGAGAGCAGGGGGGGAGAAGAGAGAGAGCAGGGGGGGAGAAGAGGTGAGTAGAGAGAGAGAGAGAGCAGGGGAGGAGAGGAGGTGAGTAGAGAGAGAGAGAGAGAGAGAGAGAGAGAGAGCAGGGGAGGGGAAGAGGTGAGTAGAGAGAGAGAGAGAGAGAGCGAGAGCAGGGGAGGGGAAGAGGTGAGTAGAGAGAGAGAGAGAGAGAGAGAGAGAGAGAGCAGGGGAGGGGAAGAGGTGAGTAGAGAGAGAGAGAGAGAGAGAGAGAGAGAGAGAGAGAGAGAGAGAGAGCAGGGGAGGGGAAGAGGTGAGTAGAGAGAGAGAGAGAGAGAGAGAGAGAGAGAGAGAGAGAGCAGG
>NC_092163.1:77718235-77733235 GCF_045791955.1 Oncorhynchus clarkii lewisi | reverse complement strand
AGAGAACAAGAGAGAGAGAACAAGAGAGAGAGGAGAGAGTGAGAACAAGAAATAGGGGAGAGAGAGGAGAGAGTGTGAGAAGAAGAGAGAGGTGAAAGAGAGAAGGAGAGAGAGAGAACAAGAGAGAGAGAAGGAGAGAGAGAGAACACGAGAGGGGAGAGACGGAAAAGGGGAGAGAACAAGAGAGAGGGGAGAGAGAGAGAGAGAGAGAGAGAGAGAGAACAAGAGAGAGAGAACAAGTGAGAGAAGGAGAGAGAGAGAACAAGTGAGAGAGGGGAGAGAGAGAGAGAAGCAGAGCGCCGAGCCAGCTGGAGCAGTAAGAGGCAGTACAGTACATCTCCACTCCAGCAGAAAGCAGCATGTCTAACTTCAACTCACTGAGATAATTGTGTGCCCGTGTGTGTGTGTGTCTCCACTCCAGCAGAAAGCAGCACGTCTAACTTCAACTCACTGAGATAATTGAAGGATGTTGGGGCAGAAAGGTCATCATACTCATTACCCCACACATCCTCTCCCTGTGTTTGATTGAGTATGTCTAAAGATTGGATGTCTCTTGGTTTTGATTGAGCATGTCTGTCTGAAAATCAGATATCTGGCTACAAGGGTGTCCACATTTTCTGGTTGCATGTCAACTACACTTCTGCCAGACTGAATTGTGGGAAAGTGGGAAGCACTCAGCCAAACAACATCATTTGTCTTCTTTAAGTCGATATTTTATGTTTTTTCCACTTTAGAAAGACAAGACAATATAGAAACGATATTCATTGTTAATTATTAACACACCCTGATCTGTTTCACCTGTCTTTGTGATTGTTTCCACCCTCCCTCCAGGTGTCGCCCATCTTCCCCATTATCCCCTTGTTCTCCGTTTGTCTGTTGCCAGATCGTCTTGTTTGTCAAGTCAACCAGCGTTTTCTCAGCTCCTGCTTTTATCAGTCTCTCTTTTTCTCGCCCTCCTGGTTTTGACACTTGCCTCTCCTGACTCTGAGCCCGCTTGCCTGACTGCTCTGCTCTGCCTGACCCTGACCCTGACCCTGAACCTGTACCTTTGCCCCACTACTCTGGATTATCAACCCCTGCCTTGACCTGTCGTTTGCCTGCCCCTGTTTCTGTAATAAACATTGCTCCTTCAACACAGTCTGCATTTGGGTCTTACCTGAAACGTGATAGTAACATAACGAAATATGGAAAAAGTCAAGGGGTCTGAATACTTTTCCGAATGCACGGTACATTTATCGGTCTATAGATGAAATAGCATTATTTTAGTGTAATTAAAACAAAATTGTGTCTCAGCTCCTGAGGTAAGACCTTGATGCCTGATAATTAATAATTATGTGTGATATTATTTGTGTTACATTTCTGTCACACAAATGCATTTAGGTTCCACAGCATTGTATTACACAAGAAAATTAACATTTCAAAGTGACTGATTTGTAAAAATGGGCCAATTATAAATACAGACTCTTACCTGAATATGTTGTAAGTTCTTTTGTTGAATTTTTCATTTGAGTTAAATTCATTACAAATGGTAGTCCAGGCATTATTTTTCTGGTTTTTCATTGATTAATCATGCTGTTTGTTCCCTATAATTGGGTGGTTTGACATAATTGACTTCAATTCATTTTTTTCAAAGTGAAATTCTTCTAAGGTTTTCTTTTAGCTACGTCCATGGTTTAGGTGACTTTCTCCAAGAAAGGAGAGGACGTCTTCTTGTGTTGTCCATGTGTGTGTGTGTGTGTCCGTGTGTGTGTGTTGTCCGTGTGTGTGTGTGTGTTGTCTGTGTGTGTGTCCGTGTGTGTGTGTGTGTGTCCGTGTGTGTGTGTGTGTGTGTGTTGTCTGTGTGTGTGTCCGTGTGTGTGTGTGTGTGTGTTGTCTGTGTGTGTGTCAGTGTGTGTGTGTGTGTGTGTCCGTGTGTGTGTGTGTGTGTGTCCGTGTCCGTGTGTGCGCCCGTGTGTGTGTGCGCCCGTGTGTGTGTGTGCCCGTGTGTGTGTGTGCCCGTGTGTGCCCATGTGTGTGTGTGCCCGTGTGTGTGTGTGTGCCTGTGTGTGTGTGCCCGTGTGTGTGTGTGTGTGCCTGTGTGTGTGTGCCTGTGTGAGTTAAGGAGAGAGAGAGAGAGTTAAGGAGAGAGAGAGAGAGAGTTAAGGAGAGAGAGAGAGAGAGTTAAGGAGAGAGCGAGAGAGAGAGAGAGTTAAGGAGAGAGAGAGAGAGAAAGTTAAGGAGAGAGAGAGAGAGGGAGTTAAGGAGAGAGAGAGAGAGTTAAGGAGAGAGAGAGAGAGAGTTAAGGAGAGAGAGTTAAGGAGAGAGAGAGAGAGTTAGGGAGAGAGAGAGAGTTAAGGAGAGAGAGAGAGAGAGAGTTAAGGAGAGAGAGAGAGTGAGAGAGAGCGAGTTAAGGAGAGAGAGAGAGAGTTAGGGAGAGAGAGAGAGTTAAGGAGAGAGAGGGTTAAGGAGAGAGAGAGAGAGAGAGTTAAGGAGAGAGATAGAGAGTTAGGGAGAGAGAGAGAGAGTTAAGGAGAGAGAGAGTTAAGGAGAGAGAGAGAGAGAGAGTTAAGGAGAGAGAGAGAGAGAGAGTTAAGGAGAGAGAGAGAGAGTTAGGGAGAGAGAGAGAGTTAAGGAGAGAGAGAGTTAAGGAGAGAGAGAGAGAGAGAGTTAAGGAGAGAGAGAGAGAGTTAGGGAGAGAGAGAGAGAGTTAAGGAGAGAGAGAGAGAGTTAAGGAGAGAGAGAGTTAAAGAGAGAGAGAGAGAGAGTTAAGGAGAGAGAGAGTTAAAGAGAGAGAGAGAGAGTTAAGGAGAGAGAGAGTTAAAGAGAGAGAGAGAGTTAAGGAGAGAGAGAGAGAGAGAGAGTTAAGGAGAGAGAGAGAGTGAGAGAGAGCGAGTTAAGGAGAGAGAGAGAGAGTTAGGGAGAGAGAGAGAGTTAAGGAGAGAGAGGGTTAAGGAGAGAGAGAGAGAGAGAGTTAAGGAGAGAGAGAGTTAAGGAGAGAGAGAGAGAGAGAGTTAAGGAGAGAGAGAGAGAGTTAGGGAGAGAGAGAGAGAGTTAAGGAGAGAGAGAGAGAGTTAAGGAGAGAGAGAGTTAAAGAGAGAGAGAGAGAGAGAGTTAAGGAGAGAGAGAGAGAGTTAGGGAGAGAGAGAGAGAGTTAAGGAGAGAGAGAGAGAGTTAAGGAGAGAGAGAGTTAAAGAGAGAGAGAGAGAGAGTTAAGGAGAGAGAGAGTTAAAGAGAGAGAGAGAGAGTTAAGGAGAGAGAGAGTTAAAGAGAGAGAGAGAGTTAAGGAGAGAGAGAGAGAGAGAGAGTTAAGGAGAGAGAGAGAGTGAGAGAGAGCGAGTTAAGGAGAGAGAGAGAGAGTTAGGGAGAGAGAGAGAGTTAAGGAGAGAGAGAGTTAAGGAGAGAGAGAGAGAGAGAGTTAAGGAGAGAGAGAGTTAAGGAGAGAGAGAGAGAGAGAGTTAAGGAGAGAGAGAGAGAGTTAGGGAGAGAGAGAGAGAGTTAAGGAGAGAGAGAGAGAGTTAAGGAGAGAGAGAGTTAAAGAGAGAGAGAGAGAGAGTTAAGGAGAGAGAGAGTTAAAGAGAGAGAGAGAGAGTTAAGGAGAGAGAGAGTTAAAGAGAGAGAGAGAGTTAAGGAGAGAGAGAGAGAGAGAGTTAAGGAGAGAGAGAGAGTGAGAGAGAGCGAGTTAAGGAGAGAGAGAGAGAGTTAGGGAGAGAGAGAGAGTTAAGGAGAGAGAGGGTTAAGGAGAGAGAGAGAGAGAGAGTTAAGGAGAGAGATAGAGAGTTAGGGAGAGAGAGAGAGAGTTAAGGAGAGAGAGAGTTAAGGAGAGAGAGAGAGAGAGAGTTAAGGAGCGAGAGAGAGAGAGAGTTAAGGAGAGAGAGAGAGTTAGGGAGAGAGAGAGAGTTAAGGAGAGAGAGAGTTAAGGAGAGAGAGAGAGAGAGAGTTAAGGAGAGAGAGAGAGAGTTAGGGAGAGAGAGAGAGAGTTAAGGAGAGAGAGAGAGAGTTAAGGAGAGAGAGAGTTAAAGAGAGAGAGAGAGAGAGTTAAGGAGAGAGAGAGTTAAAGAGAGAGAGAGAGAGTTAAGGAGAGAGAAAGTTAAAGAGAGAGAGAGAGAGAGTTAAGGAGAGAGAGGGAGAGAGTTAAAGAGAGAGATAGAGAGTTAAGGAGAGAGAGAGTTAAAGAGAGAGAGAGAGAGAGAGAGAGTTAAAGAGAGAGAGAGGGAGTTAAGGAGAGAGAGAGAGAGAGAGAGTTAAAGAGAGAGAGAGTTAAGGAGAGAGAGAGAGAGAGTTAAAGAGAGAGATAGAGAGTTAAGGAGAGAGAGAGAGAGAGTTAAAGAGAGAGATAGAGAGTTAAGGAGAGAGAGAGTTAAAGAGAGAGAGAGAGAGAGAGAGTTAAGGAGAGAGAGAGGGAGTTAAGGAGAGAGAGAGGGAGTTAAGGAGAGAGATAGAGAGTTAAGGAGAGAGAGAGTTAAAGAGAGAGAGAGAGTTAAGGAGAGAGAGAGGGAGTTAAGGAGAGCGAGAGGGAGTTAAGGAGAGAGATAGAGAGTTAAGGAGAGAGAGAGTTAAAGAGAGAGAGAGAGAGAGTTAAGGAGTGAGAGAGTTAAAGAGAGAGAGAGAGAGTTAAGGAGAGAGAGAGTTAAAGAGAGAGAGAGGGAGTTAAGGAGAGAGAGAGAGAGTTAAGGAGAGAGAGAGAGAGTTAAAGAGAGAGAGAGAGAGGGAGTTAAGGAGAGAGAGAGGGAGTTAAGGAGAGAGAGAGGGAGTTAAGGAGAGAGAGAGGGAGTTAAGGAGAGAGAGAGAGAGAGGGAGTTAAGGAGAGAGAGAGGGAGTTAAGGAGAGAGAGAGAGAGTTAAAGAGAGAGAGAGAGAGAGAGAGAGAGTTAAGGAGAGAGAGAGGGAGTTAAGGAGAGAGAGAGAGGGAGTTAAGGAGAGAGAGAGAGAGTTAAAGAGAGAGAGAGGGAGTTAAGGAGAGAGAGAGAGTTAAGGAGAGAGAGAGAGAGAGAGAGAGAGAGAGAGAGAGAGAGTTAAAGAGAGAGAGAGGGAGTTAAGGAGATAGAGAGAGAGAGGGAGTTAAGGAGAGAGAGAGGGAGTTAAGGAGAGAGAGAGAGAGAGGGAGTTAAGGAGAGAGAGAGGGAGTTAAGGAGAGAGAGAGAGAGAGGGAGTTAAGGAGAGAGAGAGGGAGTTAAGGAGAGAGAGAGAGAGAGGGAGTTAAGGAGAGAGAGAGAGAGAGGGAGTTAAGGAGAGAGAGAGGGAGTTAAGGAGAGAGAGAGAGAGAGGGAGTTAAGGAGAGAGAGAGGGAGTTAAGGAGAGAGAGAGAGAGAGGGAGTTAAGGAGAGAGAGAGAGAGAGGGAGTTAAGGAGAGAGAGAGAGAGAGGGAGTTAAGGAGAGAGAGAGAGAGGGAGTTAAGGAGAGAGAGAGAGAGAGGGAGTTAAGGAGAGAGAGAGAGAGAGGGAGTTAAGGAGAGAGAGAGAGAGAGGGAGTTAAGGAGAGAGAGAGAGAGAGGGAGTTAAGGAGAGAGAGAGAGAGAGAGAGTTAAGGAGAGAGAGAGAGAGAGGGAGTTAAGGAGAGAGAGAGAGAGAGGGAGTTAAGGAGAGAGAGAGAGAGAGGGAGTTAAGGAGAGAGAGAGAGAGAGGGAGTTATGGAGAGAGAGAGAGAGAGGGAGTTATGGAGAGAGAGAGGGAGTTAAGGAGAGAGAGAGAGAGAGGGAGTTAAGGAGAGAGAGAGGGAGTTAAGGAGAGAGAGAGAGAGAGGGAGTTAAGGAGAGAGAGAGAGAGAGGGAGTTAAGGAGAGAGAGAGGGAGTTAAGGAGAGAGAGAGGGAGTTAAGGAGAGAGAGAGAGAGAGGGAGTTAAGGAGAGAGAGAGAGAGAGGGAGTTAAGGAGAGAGAGAGAGAGAGGGAGTTAAGGAGAGAGAGAGAGAGAGGGAGTTAAGGAGAGAGAGAGAGAGAGAGGGAGTTAAGGAGAGAGAGAGAGAGAGGGAGTTAAGGAGAGAGAGAGAGAGAGGGAGTTAAGGAGAGAGAGAGAGAGAGGGAGTTAAGGAGAGAGAGAGAGAGAGAGAGTTAAGGAGAGAGAGAGAGAGAGGGAGTTAAGGAGAGAGAGAGAGAGAGGGAGTTAAGGAGAGAGAGAGAGAGAGGGAGTTAAGGAGAGAGAGAGAGAGAGAGAGGGAGTTAAGGAGAGAGAGAGAGAGAGAGAGTTAAGGAGAGAGAGAGAGAGAGGGAGTTAAGGAGAGAGAGAGAGAGAGGGAGTTAAGGAGAGAGAGAGAGAGAGGGAGTTAAGGAGAGAGAGAGAGAGAGGGAGTTAAGGAGAGAGAGAGAGAGAGTGAGTTAAGGAGAGAGAGAGAGAGAGGGAGTTAAGGAGAGAGAGAGAGAGGGAGTTAAGGAGAGAGAGAGAGAGAGGGAGTTAAGGAGAGAGAGAGAGAGGGAGTTATGGAGAGAGAGAGTTAAAGAGAGAGAGAGAGAGAGGGAGTTAAGGAGATAGAGAGTTAAAGAGAGAGAGAGAGAGAGAGAGAGAGAGTTAAAGAGAGAGAGAGAGAGAGAGAGAGAACATTGCTTTGGCAATGTTAACACATGTTTCCCATGCCAATAAAGCCCTTGAATTGAATTGAATTGAATTGAATTGAATTGAAATTGAATTGAATTGAGAGAGAGTTAAAGAGAGAGAGAGAGAGAGGGAGTTAAGGAGAGAGAGAGAGAGAGGGAGTTAAGGAGAGAGAGAGAGAGAGGGAGTTAAGGAGAGAGAGAGAGAGTGAGTTAAGGAGAGAGAGAGAGAGAGGGAGTTAAGGAGAGAGAGAGAGAGAGGGAGTTAAGGAGAGAGAGAGAGGGAGTTAAGGAGATAGAGAGTTAAGGAGAGAGAGAGAGAGAGGGAGTTAAGGAGAGAGAGAGAGGGAGTTAAGGAGATAGAGAGAGAGAGGGAGTTAAGGAGAGAGAGAGAGGGAGTTAAGGAGATAGAGAGTTAAGGAGAGAGAGAGAGAGAGGGAGTTAAGGAGAGAGAGAGAGAGGGAGTTAAGGAGAGAGAGAGAGAGAGGGAGTTAAGGAGAGAGAGAGAGGGAGTTAAGGAGATAGAGAGTTAAGGAGAGAGAGAGAGAGAGGGAGTTAAGGAGAGAGAGAGAGAGAGGGAGTTAAGGAGAGAGAGAGAGGGAGTTAAGGAGATAGAGAGTTAAGGAGAGAGAGAGAGAGAGAGGGAGTTAAGGAGAGAGAGAGAGAGAGAGAGTTAAGGAGAGAGAGAGAGAGAGAGAGTTAAGGAGAGAGAGAGAGAGAGGGAGTTAAGGAGAGAGAGAGAGAGAGGGAGTTAAGGAGAGAGAGAGAGAGAGGGAGTTAAGGAGAGAGAGAGAGAGAGGGAGTTAAGGAGAGAGAGAGAGAGAGAGAGGGAGTTAAGGAGAGAGAGAGAGAGAGGGAGTTAAGGAGAGAGAGAGAGAGAGGGAGTTAAGGAGAGAGAGAGAGAGAGGGAGTTAAGGAGAGAGAGAGAGAGAGGGAGTTAAGGAGAGAGAGAGTTAAAGATAGAGAGAGAGAGAGGGAGTTAAGGAGATAGAGAGTTAAAGAGAGAGAGAGAGAGAGAGAGAGTTAAAGAGAGAGAGAGAGAGAGAGAGAACATTGCTTTGGCAATGTTAACACATGTTTCCCATGCCAATAAAGCCCTTGAATTGAATTGAATTGAATTGAATTGAATTGAAATTGAATTGAATTGAGAGAGAGTTAAAGAGAGAGAGAGAGGTGTGGTGAATGCTATGGTGAATCACTAAAACAATACAGAAATACACTACGGAAAAAGAAGGAACAGCATGTCAGAAATCAGCTCAATGCAATTGAAGAATCCATAGACTCTAACCACTTCTGGGAAAATTGGAAAACACTAAACAAACAACAACAAGAAGAATTATCTATCCAAAATGGAGATGTATGGGTAAACCACTTCTCCAATCTTTTTGGCTCTATAACAAAGAATAAAGAGCAAAAACATATACATGATCAAATACAGATCTTAGAATCAACTATTAAAGACTACCAGAACCCACTGGATTCTCCAATTACATTGAATGAGTTACAGGACAAAATAAAAACCCTCCAACCCAAAAAGGCCTGTGGTGTTGATGGTATCCTCAATGAAATGATCAAATATACAGACAACAAATTCCAATTGGCTATACTAAAACTCTTTAACATCATACTTAGCTCTGGCATCTTCCCCAATATTTGGAACCAAGGACTGATCACCCCAATCCACAAAAGTGGAGACAAATTTGACCCCAACAACTACCGTGGAATATGTGTCAACAGTAACCTTGGGAAAATCCTCTGCATTATTATTAACAGCAGACTCGTACATTTCCTCAATGAAAACAATGTACTGAGCAAATGTCAAATTGGCTTTTTACCAAATTACCGTACAACAGACCATGTATTCACCCTGCACACCCTAATTGACAACCAAACAAACCAAAACAAAGGCAAAGTCTTCTCATGCTTTGTTGATTTCAAAAAAGCCTTCGACTCAATCTGGCATGAGGGTCTGCTATACAAACTGATGGAAAGTGGTGTTGGGGGTAAAACATACGACATTATAAAATCCATGTACACAAACAACAAGTGTGCGGTTAAAATTGGCAAAAAACACACACATTTCTTCACACAGGGTCGTGGGGTTAGACAGGGATGCAGCTTAAGCCCCACCCTCTTCAACATATATATCAACGAATTGGCGCAGGCACTAGAAAAGTCTGCAGCACCCGGCCTCCCCCTGCTAGAATCCGAAGTCAAATGTCTGCTGTTTGCCGATGATCTGGTGCTTCTGTCACCAACCAAGGAGGGCCTACAGCAGCACCTAGATCTTATGCACAGATTCTGTCAGACCTGGGCCCTGACAGTAAATCTCAGTAAGACCAAAATAATGGTGTTCCAAAAAAGGTCCAGTCACCAGGACCACAAATACAAATTCCATCTAGACACTGTTGCCCTAGAGCACACAAAAAACTATACATACCTTGGCCTAAACATCAGCGCCACAGGTAACTTCCACAAAGCTGTGAACGATCTGAGAGACAAGGCAAGAAGGGCATTCTATGCCATCAAAAGAAACATAAATTTCAACATACCAATTAGGATTTGGCTAAAAATACTTGAATCAGTCATAGAGCCCATTGCCCTTTATGGTTGTGAGGTCTGGGGTCCGCTCACCAACCAAGACTTCACAAAATGGGACAAACACCAAATTGAGACTCTGCACGCAGAATTCTGCAAAAATATCCTCCGTGTACAACGTAGAACACCAAATAATGCATGCAGAGCAGAATTAGGCCGATACCCACTAATTATCAAAATCCAGAAAAGAGCCGTCAAATTCTACAACCACCTAAAAGGAAGTGATTCACAAACCTTCCATAACAAAGCCATCACCTACAGAGAGATGAACCTGGAGAAGAGTCCCCTAAGCAAGCTGGTCCTGGGGCTCTGTTCACAAACACAAACACACCCTACAGAGCCCCAGGACAACAGCACAATTAGACCCAACCAAATCATGAGAAAACAAAAAGATAATTACTTGACACACTGGAAAGAATTAACAAAAAAACAGAGCAAACTAGAATGCTATTTGGCCCTAAACAGAGAGTACACAGCGGCAGAATACCTGACCACTGTGACTGACCCAAAATTAAGGAAAGCTTTGACTATGTACAGACTCAGTGAGCATAGCCTTGCTATTGAGAAAGGCCGCCGTAGGCAGACATGGCTCTCAAGAGAAGACAGGCTATGTGCTCACTGCCCACAAAATGAGGTGGAAACTGAGCTGCACTTCCTAACCTCCTGCCCAATGTATGACCATATTAGAGATACATATTTCCCTCAGATTACACAGATCCACAAAGAATTCGAAAACAAATCCAAATTTGAAAAACTCCCATATCTACTGGGTGAAATTCCACAGTGTGCCATCACAGCAGCAAGATTTGTGACCTGTTGCCACGAGAAAAGGGCAACCAGTGAAGAACAAACACCATTGTAAATACAACCCATATTTATGCTTATTTATTTTATCTTGTGTCCTTTAACCATTTGTATATTGTTAAAACACTGTATATATATATATATATATAGAATATGACATTTGTAATGTCTTTACTGTTTTGAAACCTCTGTATGTGTAATGTCTACTGTTAATTTTTGTTGTTTTTCACTTTATATATTCACTTTGTATGTTGTCTACCTCACTTGCTTTGGCAATGTTAACACATGTTTCCCATGCCAATAAAGCCCTTGAATTGAATTGAATTGAATTGAATTGAGAGGGAGTTAAGGAGAGAGAGAGAGAGAGGGAGTTAAGGAGAGAGAGAGAGAGAGGGAGTTAAGGAGAGAGAGAGAGAGAGGGAGTTAAGGAGAGAGAGAGAGAGAGGGAGTTAAGGAGAGAGCGAGAGAGAGGGAGTTAAGGAGAGAGAGAGAGGGAGTTAAGGAGATAGAGAGTTAAGGAGAGAGAGAGAGAGAGGGAGTTAAGGAGAGAGAGAGAGGGAGTTAAGGAGATAGAGAGAGAGAGGGAGTTAAGGAGAGAGAGAGAGGGAGTTAAGGAGATAGAGAGTTAAGGAGAGAGAGAGAGAGAGGGAGTTAAGGAGAGAGAGAGAGAGAGGGAGTTGAGGAGAGAGAGAGAGAGAGGGAGTTAAGGAGAGAGAGAGAGGGAGTTAAGGAGATAGAGAGTTAAGGAGAGAGAGAGAGAGAGGGAGTTAAGGAGAGAGAGAGAGAGAGGGAGTTAAGGAGAGAGAGAGAGGGAGTTAAGGAGATAGAGAGTTAAGGAGAGAGAGAGAGAGAGGGAGTTAAGGAGAGAGAGAGAGAGAGAGAGAGGGAGTTAAAGAGAGAGAGTTAAGGAGAGAGAGAGAGAGAGGGAGTTAAGGAGAGAGAGAGAGAGAGGGAGTTAAGGAGAGAGAGAGAGAGAGAGAGAGGGAGTTAAAGAGAGAGAGTTAAGGAGAGAGAGAGAGAGAGGGAGTTAAGGAGAGAGAGAGAGAGAGGGAGTTAAGGAGAGAGAGAGAGAGAGGGAGTTAAGGAGAGAGAGAGAGGGAGTTAAGGAGATAGAGAGTTAAGGAGAGAGAGAGAGAGAGGGAGTTAAGGAGAGAGAGAGAGAGAGGGAGTTAAGGAGAGAGAGAGAGGGAGTTAAGGAGATAGAGAGTTAAGGAGAGAGAGAGAGAGAGGGAGTTAAGGAGAGAGAGAGAGAGAGAGAGTTAAGGAGAGAGAGAGAGAGAGAGAGTTAAGGAGAGAGAGAGAGAGAGGGAGTTAAGGAGAGAGAGAGAGAGAGGGAGTTAAGGAGAGAGAGAGAGAGAGGGAGATAAGGAGAGAGAGAGAGAGAGGGAGTTAAGGAGAGAGAGAGAGAGAGGGAGTTAAGGAGAGAGAGAGAGAGAGGGAGTTAAGGAGAGAGAGAGAGAGAGGGAGTTAAGGAGAGAGAGAGAGAGAGGGAGTTAAGGAGAGAGAGAGAGAGAGGGAGTTAAGGAGAGAGAGAGAGAGAGGGAGTTAAGGAGAGAGAGAGTTAAAGATAGAGAGAGAGAGAGGGAGTTAAGGAGATAGAGAGTTAAAGAGAGAGAGAGAGAGAGAGTTAAAGAGAGAGAGAGAGAGAGAGAGAGAGAGAGAACATTGCTTTGGCAATGTTAACACATGTTTCCCATGCCAATAAAGCCCTTGAATTGAATTGAATTGAATTGAATTGAAATTGAATTGAATTGAGAGAGAGTTAAAGAGAGAGAGAGAGAGAGGGAGTTAAGGAGAGAGAGAGAGAGAGGGAGTTAAGGAGAGAGAGAGAGAGAGGGAGTTAAGGAGAGAGAGAGAGAGAGGGAGTTAAGGAGAGAGAGAGAGAGAGGGAGTTAAGGAGAGAGAGAGAGAGAGGGAGTTAAGGAGAGAGAGAGAGGGAGTTAAGGAGATAGAGAGTTAAGGAGAGAGAGAGAGAGAGGGAGTTAATGAGAGAGAGAGAGGGAGTTAAGGAGATAGAGAGAGAGAGGGAGTTAAGGAGAGAGAGAGAGGGAGTTAAGGAGATAGAGAGTTAAGGAGAGAGAGAGAGAGAGGGAGTTAAGGAGAGAGAGAGAGAGAGGGAGTTAAGGAGAGAGAGAGAGAGAGGGAGTTAAGGAGAGAGAGAGAGGGAGTTAAGGAGATAGAGAGTTAAGGAGAGAGAGAGAGAGAGGGAGTTAAGGAGAGAGAGAGAGAGAGGGAGTTACGGAGAGAGAGAGAGCGAGTTAAGGAGATAGAGAGTTAAGGAGAGAGAGAGAGAGAGGGAGTTAAGGAGAGAGAGAGAGAGAGAGAGAGGGAGTTAAAGAGAGAGAGTTAAGGAGAGAGAGAGAGAGAGGGAGTTAAGGAGAGAGAGAGAGAGAGGGAGTTAAGGAGAGAGAGAGAGAGAGGGAGTTAAGGAGAGAGAGAGAGAGAGGGAGTTAAGGAGAGAGAGAGAGAGAGGGAGTTAAGGAGAGAGAGAGAGGGAGTTAAGGAGATAGAGAGTTAAGGAGAGAGAGAGAGAGAGGGAGTTAAGGAGAGAGAGAGAGGGAGTTAAGGAGATAGAGAGAGAGAGGGAGTTAAGGAGAGAGAGAGAGGGAGTTAAGGAGATAGAGAGTTAAGGAGAGAGAGAGAGAGAGGGAGTTAAGGAGAGAGAGAGAGAGAGGGAGTTAAGGAGAGAGAGAGAGAGAGGGAGTTAAGGAGAGAGAGAGAGGGAGTTAAGGAGATAGAGAGTTAAGGAGAGAGAGAGAGAGGGAGTTAAGGAGAGAGAGAGAGAGAGGGAGTTAAGGAGAGAGAGAGAGGGAGTTAAGGAGATAGAGAGAGAGAGGGAGTTAAGGAGAGAGAGAGAGGGAGTTAAGGAGATAGAGAGTTAAGGAGAGAGAGAGAGAGAGGGAGTTAAGGAGAGAGAGGGGGAGTTAAGGAGAGAGAGAGAGAGAGGGAGTTAAGGAGAGAGAGAGAGGGAGTTAAGGAGATAGAGAGTTAAGGAGAGAGAGAGAGAGAGGGAGTTAAGGAGAGAGAGAGAGAGAGTGAGTTACGGAGAGAGAGAGAGAGAGGGAGTTAAGGAGAGAGAGAGAGAGAGAGGGAGTTAAGGAGAGAGAGAGAGGGAGTTAAGGAGATAGAGAGTTAAGGAGAGAGAGAGAGAGAGGGAGTTAAGGAGAGAGAGAGAGAGAGGGAGTTAAGGAGAGAGAGAGAGGGAGTTAAGGAGATAGAGAGTTAAGGAGAGAGAGAGAGAGAGGGAGTTAAGGAGAGAGAGAGAGAGAGAGAGAGGGAGTTAAAGAGAGAGAGTTAAGGAGAGAGAGAGAGAGAGGGAGTTAAGGAGAGAGAGAGAGAGAGGGAGTTAAGGAGAGAGAGAGAGAGAGAGAGAGGGAGTTAAAGAGAGAGAGTTAAGGAGAGAGAGAGAGAGAGAGTAAGAAGTTCCGGAGTTCCAAATTGAGCAGCTGCTGAAAAATGAGCTCCTGTATATATTGAGATTTAAATGGTTTTTTAGAGTGAAGTACATCGAAAAAATCAAAAGAAAACTGCAAGACTCAATAGAAGACAATAGAAGCAACAAACCAAAAAGACAGGATTTTGAAAAAGTAACTATTTTTCATATAATTATACAGTTATCTTAGCTAGCTGAATTGTTAGCTGAATTGTTTACATGTTGCTAAGCAGTTGCTAAGGACTCTCCTGGAAGAAGCTAGCTAGCTTACAAAGAATAACAAAAAAATATCTAGTTAACAGAAGAAAGGAAGACAAAATAAGGACAGAAGAAAAAAGGAAAAGAAAAAAGGATAACAAAGTGAAACAGTCCTCTGAAGAAACAAGAGAGCATTATACAAGAGCATTATACAAGAAACAGCACTTCTATTGCAACATTGTAGCCAACATCACCAGCGTTGCTATGGAAATTGTTTACCCACCAGACATCCAAACAGAGAAAGCTAAGAAAAGTTTCAAAGGTTTGTTGATGGGACAGAACCATGAATGCCTGTTTGCAGATCTTACCAGTTACAAAACAAGAGCAAATTTAATTTTTAATACCAATCGAGGGAACATATGGAAAAAGGTTATTTGCAACCATTTCCCTTTCTCAAAAAAGAGGGGCATCAGCCAAGGATGTCAGATCAGCATTTTTGAAGAAGCTGACCAGAGCAACACATATCAAACAGTAAACTTATATAATAATGGAACTGTATTGATACAAGGCAATGATTCAAGCCTCCAGGCTTTTGAGAATAGGTTTGCTACCCTAAAAGAAGACGCTGACATCATCTCAGAAAATGA
Organism: Oncorhynchus clarkii lewisi; assembly: GCF_045791955.1. Lineage (NCBI taxonomy): Eukaryota > Metazoa > Chordata > Actinopteri > Salmoniformes > Salmonidae > Oncorhynchus > Oncorhynchus clarkii. The sequence continues at coordinate 77,719,056 of NC_092163.1, read as the reverse complement.
GGAAAAAGTCAAGGAGGGAGATGGAGAAAAGCAGACCCCAATGGTCTCTGTGACCCAGCAGGAAGCCCTCAACGTCCCTTTACCTACCTCACCTGCAGCAGACAGAGTCAAGGACATGACAATTTCAATAAGAACACCTGCTATGCAACGTTTCCACAACACCCTCTCTCTAGTCGAAGCAGAGGTCATAGAACTCAGAGAGAACAAGCTTCAAGAGGAGGACACTGTCCAGAAACTCAAAGAAGAGATGAAACAGTTCAGGGAGGAGAGCAGAGCATCCATAGCTAAATTAGAAAGCAGAATGGACAAGCTGAGTCAGACAAATGATGACCTCAGAGACCATCTGAGCACAACAAGAAAGGAGCTCGAACAAAAAGAGAGGTACATTGACACCCTCAACCGGCAGAGAGTCATTGTGTCCTCTGCATCTAGAGAACATGTCCACCAGCTTGGTACAACACAAGCAGAACCTGAGACCAGCATGGCCTCCACTACACAGCCGGATGACACTGCACCAGCCTACCAGTCTGCTCCAGCCCAGGTCAACCTACCAGCCTCTCAGTCTGCTCCAGCCCAGGTCAACCTACCAGCCTCCCAGTCTGCTCCAGCCCAGGTCAGAATACCAGCCTCCCAGTCTGCTCCAGCCCAGGTTAACCTACCAGCCTCCCAGTCTGCTCCAGCCCAGGTCAACCTACCAGCCTCCCAGTCTGCTCCAGCCCAGGTCAGAATACCAGCCTCCCAGTCTGCTCCAGCCCAGGTTAACCTACCAGCCTCCCAGTCTGCTCCAGCCCAGGTCAGAATACCAGCCTCCCAGTCTGCTC
>NC_092163.1:77665735-77708235 GCF_045791955.1 Oncorhynchus clarkii lewisi | reverse complement strand
TTTGTCTTTCTTTTCTTTTTTATAAACCCCCCCCCCCCCCAGAGTGTTAAAATCTAACAAGTCCTCCGGACCCCCTTGCCAGTCCCCAGTCTCTGCCGCCACCTGCAGTGGCGGACATATTGTTGGCCCCTCCCCCTTTGGCCGCTCAAACACCCCCCTTACCGGCTCAGACAGTGCCTCCTGGACCTCCTCCAGGAATCTCTCCAGCAGCCTAAGAGATGTTATTCCTGTTTGTTGTGCAAGGACTTCCAGGGGTTTCCCACCCCTCCTCTCCCAGCAGTCGCAGGTCACCCAGCCTTTGTAAACCCACCGCCATCAGTTACCTCTGCAGGGTGGCCGACTGAACCGATCTCAAAGGGATGGCCGGGTTGTGGAAGATAGGCTTCTCCCACACCCACAGCCCAGGCTCCACACCCCCTTCTCGTGTGGGCCTTAGCAGCTGCCAGGCCCTCAGCACCGCAGAGTAAAAGTCTGAGAGACCTGCTGTACTCAGCCTCTCCAGCTTCATGAGGAACAGCTGCCGGTCCAACCCTAATCCGCCAGATCTCCTCAGCAGTGCGCATGCTGGTTCCCTCCATTTGACATCAGTATGGTACAGTAGTCTCTGCACTGCCTTTAGTCGGAAAGCAGGCACCCTGCCAGTGATGGTCCGACCAGAAAGAATTCACTTGTGTTGCAGGTCTGCGAGCAGACTGGCTGGGGGGTTGAGGACAGACAGTTTATGCAACAGGGAAGATGACACCATGTTGTTAATTATCATTCACCCTACCTCTATATGACACTTGGGACAGGAACCACCTCCACCTGGCCAGTCTTGACACCACTACCTGTGACAGCCCCTCCCACTACCCACCTCTCTGAGCCCAGGTACACCCCCAACATTTTAAGCCCTTCACAACCCCACTGCCAACCCCCATGGAAGCAGAGGGGCCCTATCCCCCCATAACAGAGCTTTGCTCTTGCCCCAGTTTACCTTAGCTGACGAAGCTCCCTCGTACACATTCACATTCCAGACTAGTCTCTAGCGCCTGCATACCCTGACCATCACAGAAGTGTCATCTGCATATGCTGACACTGCTATGCCTGTTAACACACCCATGCCTGTCCAGCACACTCCCTGCAGTCTCCTGCTTAGCAGGCTCAAAAAAGTCTCAATGGCTAGTGTATATAACTGCCCCGATAGAGGGCATCCTTGTCTAATGCCCTGTCTCACCCAGACTGGCCTACTGAGCCCCCCTCCCACCTTGACCATACATGACGCCCCAGAATACAACATCTTCACACAGGTCAAAAACCTTTCCCCAAAACAGACATCACATTAAACAGATACTCATGGGTCACTCTATCAAAAGCCTTCTCTTGATCTAAAGAGACCAGTCCAAAGTTCACATTAGAACCTCTCGACAAGTCCAACATGTCCCAGATTAAGAACAAGTTGTCTGTGATTGAGCATCCCGGTACACAATATGTTTGGTCCTTGTGTACTATAGAGTCCAGGTGGGACTTCATTCTTTTAGAGAGGACATTGGCAAATATCTTGTAGTCGACACAAAGCAAAGTCACAGGCCTCCAGTTCTTAAGTCCATACAAGTCCCCTTTTTTGGGCAGGAGAGTCAGAGTCGTACTCACCCTAGCCCCAAAGACCTTCACCCATGTATACTGTCTTGTGTTGGGATGTTTAGTTCTCCAAACATCCACTAGGTCAAACTGCTTAATGATGTCCCTTAACACTCCCACTGACCCTGAATGAGGCTCTTCTCCATGTGTCTTCTCCCTTAACACTCCCACTGACCCTGAATGAGGCTCTTCTCCATGTGTCTTCTCCCTTAACACTCCCACTGACCCTGAATGAGGCTCTTCTCCATTTGTCTTCTCCCTTAACACTCCCACTGACCCTGTATGAGGCTCTTCTCCATGTGTCTTCTCCCTTAACACTCCCAATGACCCTGAATGAGGCTCTTCTCCATGTGTCTTCTCCCTTAACACTCCCACTGACCCTGAATGAGGCTCTTCTCCATGTGTCTTCTCCCGTAACACTCCCACTGACCCTGAATGAGGCTCTTCTCCATTTGTCTTCTCCCTTAACACTCCCAATGACCCTGAATGAGGCTCTTCTCCATGTGTCTTCTCCCTTAAACACTCCCACTGACCCTGAATGAGGCTCTTCTCCATGTGTCTTCTCCCTTAACACTCCCACTGACCCTGAATGAGGCTCTTCTCCATGTGTCTTCTCCCTTAACACTCCCACTGACCCTGAATGAGGCTCTTCTCCATGTGTCTTCTCCCTTAACACTCCCACTGACCCTGAATGAGGCTCTTCTCCATGTGTCTTCTCCCTTAACACTCCCAATGACCCTGAATGAGGCTCTTCTCCATGTGTCTTCTCCCTTAACACTCCCACTGACCCTGAATGAGGCTCTTCTCCATGTGTCTTCTCCCTTAACACTCCCAATGACCCTGAATGAGGCTCTTCTCCATGTGTCTTCTCCCTTAACACTCCCACTGACCCTGAATGAGGCTCTTCTCCATGTGTCTTCTCCCTTAACACTCCCATGCCTGTCCAGCACACTCCCTGCAGTCTCCTGCTTAGCAGGCTCAAAAAAGTCTCAATGGCTAGTGTATATAACAGCCCCGATAGAGGGCATCCTTGTCTAATGCCCTGTCTCACCCAGACTGGCCTACTGAGCCCCCCTCCCACCTTGACCATACATGACGCCCCAGAATACAACATCTTCACACAGGTCAAAAACCTTTCCCCAAAACAGACATCACATTAAACAGATACTAATGGTTCACTCTATCAAAAGCCTTCTCTTGATCTAAAGAGACCAGTCCAAAGTTCACATTAGAACCTCTCGACAAGTCCAACATGTCCCAGATTAAGAACAAGTTGTCTGTGATTGAGCATCCCGGTACACAATATGTTTAGTCCTTGTGTACTATAGAGTCCAGGTGGGACTTCATTCTTTTAGAGAGGACATTGGCAAATATCTTGTAGTCGACACAAAGCAAAGTCACAGGCCTCCAGTTCTTAAGTCCATACAAGTCCCCTTTTTTGGGCAGGAGAGTCAGAGCCGCACTCACCATAGCCCCAAAGACCTTCACCCATGTATACTGTCTTGTGTTGGGATGTTTAGTTCTCCAAACATCCACTAGGTCAAACTGCTTAATGATGTCCCTTAACACTCCCACTGACCCTGAATGAGGCTCTTCTCCATGTGTCTTCTCCCTTAACCCCCCCATGACCCTGAATGAGGCTCTTCTCCATGTGTCTTCTCGCTTAACACTCCCACTGACCCTGAATGAGGCTCTTCTCCATGTGTCTTCTCCCTTAACACTCCCACTGACCCTGAATGAGGCTCTTCTCCATGTGTCTTCTCCCTTAACACTCTCACTGACCCTGAATGAGGCTCTTCTCCATTTGTCTTCTCCCTTAACACTCCCACTGACCCTGAATGAGGCTCTTCTCCATGTGTCTTCTCCCTTAACACTCCCAATGACCCTGAATGAGGCTCTTCTCCATGTGTCTTCTCCCTTAACACTCCCACTGACCCTGAATGAGGCTCTTCTCCATGTGTCTTCTCCCTTAACACTCCCACTGACCCTGAATGAGGCTCTTCTCCATGTGTCTTCTCCCTTAACACTCCCACTGACCCTGAATTAGGCTCTTCTCCATGTGTCTTCTCCCTTAACACTCCCACTGACCCTGAATGAGGCTCTTCTCCATGTGTCTTCTCCCTTAACACTCCCACTGACCCTGAATGAGGCTCTTCTCCATGTGTCTTCTCCCTTAACACTCCCACTGACCCTGAATGAGGCTCTTCTCCATTTCTCTTCTCCCTTAACACTCCCACTGACCCTGAATGAGGCTCTTCTCCATGTGTCTTCTCCCTTAACACTCCCACTGACCCTGAATGAGGCACTTCTCCATTTCCGTCTAACGCAAAATCCATTATACAGTCCCGGTCTCCGCCAACTACCAGCGTCTCCTCAGTCTCCTCTTCACCCCCTTTCTCCTTTTCTGCTTGACACCCTCCTCCTCCCCCCTAGTCTCTTACACTTCCCCACTATATTCTCCTCATCCACTAGCATAACCTGACTAGACCCAGTCTCATCTACACCACCATCCATAACCTGACTAGAGCCAGTCTCATGTACCCCACCATCCATATCCTGACTAGACCCAACCTCATCTACACATCTATAAAATGACTAGACCCAGCCTCATCTACACCACCATCTATAACCTGACTAGACCCAGCCTCATCTACACCACCATCTACTGTATAACCTGACTAGACCCAGCCTCATCTACACCACCATCTATAACCTGACTAGACCCAGCCTCATCTACACCACCATCTACTGTATAACCTGATTAGACCCAGCCTCATCTACACCACCATCTATAACCTGACTAGAACCAGCCTCATCTACACCACCATCTATAACCTGACTAGAGCCAGTCTCATGTACCCCACCATCCATATCCTGACTAGACCCAGCCTCATCTACACATCTATAACCTCACTAGACCCAGCCTCATCTACACATCTATAACCTGACTAGACCCAGCCTCATCTACACCACCATCTATAACCTGACTAGAACCAGCCTAATCTACACCACCATCTATAACCTGACTAGAGCCAGTCTCATGTACCCCACCATCCATATCCTGACTAGACCCAGCCTCATCTACACATCTATAACCTCACTAGACCCAGCCTCATCTACACATCTATAACCTGACTAGACCCAGCCTCATCTACACCACCATCTATAGCCTGACTAGACCCAGCCTCATCTACACCACCATCTATAGCCTGACTACCTGCGTCTCATTGCCCCCTGCACGTTGACCTCGATTTCCCCCACTGGCGCTTGTACCCTCACCTTGTCTACAACCTTTATGTGGGCACACAAAGCTCCAAATGCCCCAAATCCCCACACTCAAAACACTGTAGACTATCTGTTCTGGAAAACCCTGCGTAGAGCCCCTCCCCCTGCCTCACTTTAAAATGCACACTTAGCTGTTGCTCATTGTTATTTAGAAACATGACCACTTGCCTCCGGAAACGTAACAACATGCTTTAACGGCATCAGCCTGAAAACCTGCCGACATTACACAAAAACCACTAGCAAACTTACCAAAACGACTCAGCTCTTTCCGGATTTGATCATCAAATTCCGACTACCACCCTGGTCGAAGGGGTAGAAACAGGGGAAATTGGCACCAACACATCCCTTACACCTGAATCCATGACGTATCGACAGCGTCTCCTCCGCGCTAGGCTGAGAAGCCATCGGGCACACCACAACTTCCAAACCCCAGGAAACTAAAACTCTGTCCTCTTCCACCATAACTTTGAAAAAACCTGTGGATAACGCTAAAACAAATAGTGCATTAACCCTCCACCATAGAAAATAAACATTCAAAGAAAAGACCAAGGACAGAATCAATAAAATAAGTTAGGCCAGAGCCCTCCACTCCAAACACTCAAACTCCCAGCATGCACTGCAAGAGAGCGCACACGAGAGAGAGGGAGAGGGTTAGAGGAAGGAGGGATAGAGAGAGTTAAGGAGAGAGAGAGTTAAGGAGAGAGAGAGTTAAGGAGAGTGAGAGAGAGAAAGAGAGAGAAAGATAGAGTTTAGGAAAGAGAGAGAGAGAAAGAGAGAGAGAGAAAGAGAGAGAGAGAGAAAGAGAGAGAGAGATAGAGAGAGTTAGAGGAGGGAGAGAGAGAGTTAAGGAGGGAGAGAGTTAAGGAGAGTGAGAGAGAGAAAGAGAGAGAAAGATAGAGTTTAGGAAAGAGAGAGAGAGAAAGATAGAGAGTTTAGGAAAGAGAGAGAGAGAAAGATAGAGAGTTTAGGAAAGAGAGAGAGAGAAAGATAGAGAGTTTAGGAAAGAGAGAGAGAGAAAGATAGAGAGTTTAGGAAAGAGAGAGAGAGAAAGATAGAGAGTTTAGGAAAGAGAGAGAGAGAAAGATAGAGAGTTTAGGAAAGAGAGAGAGAGAAAGATAGAGAGTTTAGGAAAGAGAGAGAGAGAAAGATAGAGAGTTTAGGAAAGAGAGAGAGAGAAAGATAGAGAGTTTAGGAAAGAGAGAGAGAGAAAGATAGAGAGTTTAGGAAAGAGAGAGAGAGAAAGATAGAGAGTTTAGGAAAGAGAGAGAGAGAAAGATAGAGAGTTTAGGAAAGAGAGAGAGAGAAAGATAGAGAGTTTAGGAAAGAGAGAGAGAGAAAGATAGAGAGTTTAGGAAAGAGAGAGAGAGAAAGATAGAGAGTTTAGGAAAGAGAGAGAGAGAAAGATAGAGAGTTTAGGAAAGAGAGAGAGAGAAAGATAGAGAGTTTAGGAAAGAGAGAGAGAGAAAGATAGAGAGTTTAGGAAAGAGAGAGAGAGAAAGATAGAGAGTTTAGGAGAGCGAGAGAAAGAGAGATAAATGAAGGAGGAATAGCCAGTCGGATGGATAGTTGAGGCAGAGATGTAATTAGTCTGAGAGAATGTGATAATGTCTGTTCCCTCTTATTGGAAGGAGGGATAGAGTTAGAGAAGTTAGAGGAAGAGTTTGATCAGAGTCTGTTCCTTCTGATTTTATGAACCCCCAGTAAAACTTCCTTGGGACTAACTGGTATGGAGAGAGACAAGAGAAGAGATGAGACAACGCTCTGGCTATGCAGGATGGATTCATTTCCTGTTTTAGTGCAAAAAAAAACCCATTACAAAAGAGCATGCAAACACTCGTGCACACACACACAGAAACACACACACACCCACACCCACACCCACTGTAACCTATACATAATGATTAATCTCCTGAGATTAGCAAAATGACTGTGAAATGTAATTATAGATAGGAAGCAAGACTTGTAACGATTATCCCATAAACGATTGTGTCACACTGAAACGTGATACTAAATGTTAATTATCCCATGACGAAACACTAACACACACTACGCTAAGGTAGGTAGTCAAATCCAAAATAATGGGATTTAGCATGTAGGTGATCTGCTGTTTCATTGGTTCTAGTATTACAAGCACTGTCAATATTTGTCTTCGATAGTTTAGTTGAATGGTTTTATAACAAGGTACAATGGAGGTAGAGGGAGAGGGAGAGAGGGGGGGTAGAGAGGGAGAGGGAGAGAGAGGGAGGGATAGAGAGGGAGAGGGAGAGAGAGGGGGGGATAGAGAGGGAGAGGGAGAGAGAGGGAGGGATAGAGAGGGAGGGAGAGGGAGAGAGAGGGAGGGAGAGAGAGGGAGAGGGAGAGAGAGGGAGGGATAGAGAGGGAGAGGGATAGAGAGGGAGAGGGAGAGAGAGGGAGGGAGAGAGAGGGAGAGGGAGAGAGACGGAGGGATAGAGAGGGAGAGGGAGAGAGAGGGAGGGATAGAGAGGGAGAGGGAGAGAGAGGGAGGGAGAGAGAGGAAGAGAGAGGGAGGAAGAGAGAGGGAGAGGGAGAGAGATGGAGGGATAGAGAGGGAGAGGGAGAGAGAGGGAGGGATAGAGTGGGAGAGGGAGAGAGGGAGAGGGAGAGAGAGGGAGGGAGAGAGAGGGAGAGGGAGAGAGAGGGAGGGAGAGAGAGGGAGAGGGAGACAGAGGGATAAAGAGAGAGGGAGAGAGAGGGAGGGAGGGAGAGAGAGGGAGAGGGAGAGAGAGGGAGGGAGAGACAGAGGGATAGAGAGAGAGGGAGAGAGAGGGAGGGAGAGAGAGGGAGAGGGAGAGAGACGGAGGGATAGAGAGGGGGACTCACTGCATACACCTGGTAGAACAGCAAAGTGCTTCAATTGACTAATTTCGCTTGTTAAAGCATATAGAATATTGACCATCAAACCTTTACTTGAATAAGTGTTACTCTTTCGTGGCCTGTGGAGAGAAATATATATATATATATGCTCAATATTATATATTCACTTTATATAATATCTACCTTACTTGCTTTGGCAATGTTAACACATGTTTCCCATGCCAATAAAGCCCTTGAATTGAATTGAATTAACAAACTACTAGTAGGGAACAACCTGTATTGAAGATGCTTCGGGAGGAGACATCCAACGGAATATCTAATATCAGCATCTTCCACTCTTTATTGTAACAATGTGCAAATAGTTAAAGCACAAAAGGGGAAAATAAATCAACATAAATATAGTTTGTGTTTTTTGCCCCACTGTATACAGTGTTGTAACAATGTGCAATTGGTTAAAGGACACAAGGGAAAATAAATAAGAATAAATATGGGTTGTATTTACAATGGTGTTTGTTCTTCACAGGTTGCCCTTTTCTTGTGGCAACAGGTCACAAATATTGCTGCTGTGATGGCACACTGTGGTATTTCACCCAATAGATATGGGAGTTTATCAAAATTGGATTTGGTTTAGAAATCTTTGTGGATCTGTGTAATCTGAGGGAAATATGTCTCTCTAATATGGTCATACATTGGGCAGGAGGTTAGGAAGTGCAGCTCAGTTTCCACCTCATTTTGTGGGCAGTGAGCACATAGCCTGTCTTCTCTTGAGAGCCATGTGTCTGCCTACGGCGACCTTTCTCAATAGCAAGGCCATGCTCACTGAGTCTGTACATAGTCAAAGCTTTCCTTAATTTTGGGTCAGTCACAGTGGTCAGGTATTCTGCCGCTGTGTACTCTCTGTTTAGGGCCAAATAGCATTCTAGTTTGCTCTTTTTTTTTGTTAATTCTTTCCAATGTGTTAGGTAATTATCTTTTTGTTTTCTCATGATTCGGTTGGGTCTAATTGTGCTGTTGTCCTGGGGCTCTGTGGGGTGTGTTTGTGTTTGTGAACAGAGCCCCAGGACCAGCTTGCTTAGGGGACTCTTCTCCGGGTTCATCTCTCTGTAGGTGATGGCTTTGTTATGGAAGGTTTGGGAATCGCTTCCTTTTAGGTGGTTGTAGAATTTAACGGCTCTTTTCTGGATTTTGATAATTAGTGGGTATCGGCCTCATTCTGCTCTGCATGCATTATTGGGTGTTCTACGTTGTACACGGAGGATATTTTTTCAGAATTCTGCATGCAGAGTCTCAATTTGGTGTAATGTCCCATTTTGTGAATTCTTGGTTGGTGAGCTGACCCCAGACCTCACAACCATAAAGGGAAATGGGCTCTATAACTGATTCAAGTATTTTTAGCCAGATCCTAATTGGTATGTCGAATTTTATGTTCCTTTTGATGGCATAGAATGCCCTTCTTGCCTTGTCTCTCAGATCGTTCACAGCTTTGTGGAAGTTACCTGTGGAAGTTACCTGTGGAAGTTACCTGTGGAAGTTACCTGTGGCGCTGATGTTTAGGGCGAGTTATGTATCGTTTGATGTGTGCTCTAGGGCAACTGTGTCTAGATGGAATTTGTATTTGTGATTCTTGCAACGGGACCTTTTTAGTCTTACTGAGATTTACTGTCAGGGTCTGACAGAATCTGTGCAGAAGTTGCTGCTGTAGGCCCTCCTTGGTTGGTGACAGCAGCACCAGATCATAAGCAAACAGTAGATATTTGACTTCGGATTCTGCTAGGGTGAGGCCGGGTGCTGCAGACTGTTCTAGTGCCCTCACCAATTCGTTGATATATATGTTGAAGAGGGTGGAGCTTAAGCTGCATCCCCGTCTCACCCCAAGGCCCTGTGGGAAGAAATGTGTGTGTTTTCTGACAATTTTAACCGCACACTTGTTATTTGTGTACATGGATTTTATAATGTCGTATGTTTTACCCCCAACACCACTTTCCATCAGTTTGTATAGCAGACCCTCATGCCACATTGAGTCAAAGGCTTTTTTGAAATCAACAAATCATGAGAAGTCTTTGTTTTGGTTTGTTGGTTTGTCAATTAGGGTGTGAAGGGTGAGAACGTGGTCTGTCATACGATCATTTGGTTAAAAGCCAATTTAACATTTGCTCAGGACATTGTTTTCGCTGAGGAAATGTACGAGTCTGGTGTTAATGGTAATGCAGAGGATTTCCCCAAGGTTACTGTTGATGCATATCCCACAGTAGTTTATTGGGGTCAAATGTGTCTCCACTTTTGTGGATTGGGGTTATCAGTCCTTGGTTCCAAATATTGGGGAAGATATCAGAGCTGAGGAGGATGTTAAAGAGTTTAAGTATAGCCAATTGGAATTTGCGGCCTGTATATTTGATCTCTCTCTCTGCCTCCCCCTCTTTCTTTCTTTCTCCCCCTCTCTCTCTATCTCTCTCCTTTCTCTCTCTCTCCCTCCTCTCTCTCTCTCCTCCCACCTATCTCTCTCTTCTCCACCCCCTCTCTCTCTCTATCTGTCTCAGTCTTTCTCTCTATCTCTGCCTCCACCCCTCTCTCACCACCTCTCTTTCTCCATTTCTCTTTCTGTCTCTCTCCTTCTATCTCTCTCTCTCTCTGCCTCCCCCTCTTTCTCTCTCTCTCTCTCTCTGTCTCAGTCTTTCTCTCTCTCGCTCCCTCCTTTATCAATCTGACTCTCACTGGCTCACTAAACAGGTGACTCCTCTGTCACAGTCTTTCTCTCTCTTTATCAATCTGACTCTCACTGGCTCACTAAACAGGTGAGTACACTCAGGTGTCTCAGTCTTTCTCTCTCTCTCTGCCTCCCTCTCTCGCTTTCTCCTTTATCAATCTGACTCTCACTGGCTCACTAAACAGGTGACTCCTCTGTCACAGTCTTTCTCTCTCTTTATCAATCTGACTCTCACTGGCTCACTAAACAGGTGGCAGACTCCTCTGTCTCAGTCTTTCTCTCTCTCTCTGCCTCCCTCTCTCGCTCTCTCCTTTATCAATCTGACAATCCTCTGTCACTAATCAGGTGACTCCTCTGTCACTAAACAGGTGACTCCTCTGTCACTAAACAGGTGACTCCTCTGTCACTAAACAGGTGACTCCTCTGTCACTAATCAGGTGACTCCTCTGTCACTAATCAGGTGACTCCTTTGTCACTAAACAGGTGACTCCTCTGTCACTAAACAGGTGACTCCTCTGTCACTAAACAGGTGACTCCTCTGTCACTAAACAGGTGACTCCTCTGTCACTAAACAGGTGACTCCTCTGTCACTAAACAGGTGACTCCTCTGTCACTAAACAGGTGACTCCTCTGTCACTAAACAGGTGACTCCTCTGTCACTAAACAGGTGACTCCTCTGTCACTAAACAGGTGACTCCTCTGTCACTAAACAGGTGACTCCTCTGTCACTAAACAGGTGACTCCTCTGTCACTAAACAGGTGACTCCTCTGTCACTAAACAGGTGACTCCTCTGTCACTAAACAGGTGACTCCTCTGTCATTAAACAGGTGCTGCTTGATGCCTTTATAAAAGACAACATCCAGACTTTAGATCTTGATTTAGATCTTGATACTCACAGCTAAACTGCCGTTCATTCATTCTAAAAGCTCAAACAGCAAAGATGTTAATAAGAAGCTCAATTCTTTAAATAAAAACATGATTTATAATATGGCATTTCAATTATAGAAATGCATGCGGAGACAGTGAATATACTGTGTGATAAATACAAACGAAATAGATTTAAGTGATGTAGTTATCCATCGGGGGGGGGGTGTCAGGCTGGGGGGGGGGGATACCTGGTTGAAGAGTTGAACGGGAAATAAGTGTGTGTGTGTGTATGCGTGAGTGTGTTTGTGTGTGAATTTGTGTGTGTGTGTTTGTGTGTTCTTGACTCTCTACTCCTCTCTAACTAGGCTCCGTGGGCTGAGAAACGGAGATCGATCGTCAAAAGACACTGTGCATTTTTGCCAAAGAAGAGCTCGTTCCTACAGCTCATTACTGTTTGTTTCTACAGCTTGTTACAAGTCCTCAACTGGCAGCTTCATTAAATAGTACCCGCAAAACACCAGTCTCAATGTCAACAGTGAAGAGGTGACTCCAGGATGCTGGCCTTCTAGGCAGAGTTCCTCTGTCCAGTCTCAACGTCAACAGTGAAGAGGCGACTCCGGGATTCTGGACTTCTAGGCAGAGTTCCTCTGTCCAGTGTCTGTGTTCTTTTGCCCATCTTAATCTTTTCTTTTTATTGGCCAGTCTGAGATATGGCTTTTTCTTTGCAACTCTGCCTAGAAAGTCAGCATCCCGGAGTCGCCTCTTCACTGTTGACGGTGAGACTGGTGTTTTGCGGGCACTATTTAATGAAGCCAGTCGAGGACTTGTGAGGCGTCTGTTTCTCAAACTAGACACTCTAATGTACTTGTCCTCTTGCTCAGTTTTGCACCGGGGCCTCCCACCTCTCTTTCTATTCTGGTTAGAGCAGAGTAGTGCACAGCGTTGTATGAGATCTTCAGTTTCTTGGAAATTTCTCACATGGAATAGCCTTCATTTCTCAGAAGAATAATAGACTGACGAGTTTCAGAAGAAAGTTATTTGTTTCTGGCCATTTTGAGCCTGTAATCAAACCCACAAATGCTGATGCTCGTGATACTCAACTAGTCTAAAGAAGGCCAGTTTTATTGCTTCTTTAATCAGGACAACAGTTTTCAGCTGTGCTAACATAATTGCAAAAGGGTTTTCTAATGATCAATTAGCCTTTTAAAATGATGAACTTGGATTCGCTAACACAACGTGCCATTGGAACACAGGAGTGATGGTTGCTGATAATGGGCCTCTGTACACCTATGTAGATACTCCATAAAAATCTGCTGTTTCCAGCTACAATAGTAATTTACAACATTAACAATATCTACAATGTATTTCTGATCAATTTGATGTTATTTTAATGGACAAAAAAAGTAGCTTTTCTTTCAAAAACAAGGACATTTCTAAGTGACCGCAAACCTTTGAACTGTAGTGTATATTCAGTATACAATATTATTATTATTATTTATTATGTAAATATTAATTATTTATTATTATTAGTATTCAATATACAGACGACACATACAGTGGCTTCAGGACCCCTGGTCTAATGCAACATTATGTAGTTACAGTCTCACCCATCTACACACAATACCCCATAATGACAAAGTGAAAACAGTTTAAAACATTTTTTTTAAAAATGCATATTTATTGAAAATGAAAATCCAGAAATATCTCATTTACACAAGTATTTTAGACCATGTTAATAAGTTCAATTGGTTTATAATTATAACGCAGATGCAGAGACTCAGCGTTATAGCAGTACAAGGAGTACGATGGACAATTCCTTGTTGACAACTATTCATCTGCAACCCAGTACCAAATCTTTACGTGAACGCTGGCCTAATGTTTTGTCTGTCCACCAGAGACGACACAATAACTAAAGATGTTCTAAATGACCTTGAGCACTTGTTCGTCAAACTCAAAAACTGAGAGGAAGTGATTTTACCTTACAAATACAAGACATTTTATTAACTCAATGATAAGTCTGTCATCGGTTACTCCGAGACAGTCACAAGACAGTCACAAGACAGTCACAAGACAGTCACTTCAGGGCCAGTTGAGGGACCAACAAAAGCAAGGTTACATTACTGAAGTCAGGCTGGGATGAATCAGCGCTGAACATCTCTCTCTCTCTCTCTCTCTCTCTCTCTTGATGTTTTCACAGTGCCTTCAGGAAGTATTCACACCCCTTGATGTTTTCACAGTGCCTTCAGGAAGTATTCACACCCCTTTTGATGTTTTCACAGTGCCTTCAGGAAGTATTCACACCCCTTGATGTTTTCACAGTGCCTTCAGGAAGTATTCCCACCCTTTTGATGTTTTCACAGTGCCTTCAGGAAGTATTCACACCCCTTGATGTTTTCACAGTGCCTTCAGGAAGTATTCACACCCCTTGATGTTTTCACAGTGCCTTCAGGAAGTATTCACACCCCTTGATGTTTTCACAGTGCCTTCAGGAAGTATTCCCACCCTTTTGATGTTTTCACAGTGCCTTCAGGAAGTATTCACACCCCTTGATGTTTTCACAGTGCCTTCAGGAAGTATTCATACTCCTTGATGTTTTCACAGTGCCTTCAGGAAGTATTCACACCCCTTGATGTTTTCACAGTGCCTTCAGGAAGTATTCACACCCCTTGATGTTTTCACAGTGCCTTCAGGAAGTATTCACATCCCTTGATGTTTTCACAGTGCCTTCAGGAAGTATTCACACCCCTTGATGTTTTCACAGTGCCTTCAGGAAGTATTCGCACCCCTTGATGTTTTCACAGTGCCTTCAGGAAGTATTCACACCCCTTGATGTTTTCACAGTGCCTTCAGGAAGTATTCATACTCCTTGATGTTACCCCCCGAAAAATTTATAAAAGCTGAAATTTGAAAGTATCCAACCTCTTTGTAATTGAATTCCTAAATAAGTTCAGGAGTAAAAATGTGAATAACAAGTCACATAATAAGTTGGATTGAATCACTCAGAAGTGAATTTCAAACACAGATTCAACCACAAAGATCAGGGAAATATCCCTTTGAGCATGGTGAAGTTATTAACTAGAGTTTAGATTGTGTATCAATACACCCAGTCACAAAAAAGATACAAGCGTCCTTCCTAACTCAGTTGCCGAAGTGGAAGGATACCGTTTTCACCGTGAGGCCAATGGCGACTTTTAAACAGAGGGTTAATGGCTGTGATATGAGAAAACTGAGGATGGATCAACAACATTTTAGTTACTCCACAATACTAACCTAAAGGAAAGAGTGAAAAGATGGAAGCCTGTACAGAATAAAAATATTCCAAAACCAGCTTCCTGTTTGCAACAAGGCGCTAAAGGAAGGTCGCCAAAAAATTGGCAAAGCACTTTTTATTTGAATACAAAGTTAGGGGCAAATCCAATACAACACATTACTGAGTAGTGGTGGCTGCGTCATGTTATGGGTATGCTTGTAATTGTTAAGGACTGGGGTTTTCAGGATAACAATGATCGGAATGGAGGTAAGCACAGGCAAAATCCTAGAGGAAAACCTGGTTCAGTCTGCTTTCCACCAGACACTGGGAGATGAATTCATCTTTCAGCAAGATAACTTAATACACAAGGCCAAATCTACAATAGTGTTGCTTACCAAGAAGACAGTGAATGTTCCTGAGTGGCCGAATTATAGTTTTGACTTAAATCTATATGAAAATGTATGGCAAGTCCTGAATATTGTTGTCTAGCAATGATCAACAACCAATTTGACAGAGCTTGAATAATTTTTAAAAGAATAATGGGCAAATATTTTACAGTCAAGGGTGCTCTTAGAGGCGTACCCAGAAAGACACAGCAGTTTTCACTTTGTCATTATGGGGTATTGTGTGTGGAAAAAAAGCAATCAATTTAGAATTCTGTCTAACTCAAAAACATGTGGAAAAACTCAAGGGGTATGAATACTCTCTCTCCCTTCCTTTCTCTCTCCCTTCCTCTCTCTCTCCCTTCCTCTCTCTCCATCTCTCTCTCCCTTCCTCTCTCTCTCCCTTCCTCTCTCTCTCCATATCTCTCTCCCTTCCTCTCTCTCTCCATTCCTCTCTCTCTCCCTTCCTCTCTCTCCATCTCTCTCTCCCTTCCTCTCTCTCTCCCTTCCTCTCTCTCCATCTCTCTCTCCCTTCCTCTCTCGCTCCCTTCCTCTCTCTCTCCCTTCCTCTCTCTCCCCCTTCCTCTCTCTCTCCCTCTCTCTCTCCATCTCTCTCTCTCCCTTCCTCTCTCTCTCCATCTCTCTCTCCCTTCCTCTCTCTCTCCATCTCTCTCTCCCTTCCTCTCTCTCTCCATCTCTCTCTCCCTTCTTCTCTCTCTCCATCTCTCTCTCCCTTCCTCTCTCTCCATCTCTCTCTGCCTTCCTCTCTCTCTCCCTTCCTCTCTCTCTCCCTTCCTCTCTCTCTCCATCTCTCTCTCTCCCTTCCTCTCTCTCTCCCTTCCTTTCTCTCTCCATCTCTCTCTCCATCTCTCTCTCCCCCTTCCTCTCTCTCTCCCTTCCTCTCTCTATCCATCTCTCTCTCTCCCTTCCTCTCTCTCTCATCTCTCTCCCTTCCTCTCTCTCACCATCTCTCTCTCTCCCTTCCTCTCTCTCTCCCTTCCTTTCTCTCTCCATCTCTCTCTCCATCTCTCTCTCCCCCTTCCTCTCTCTCTCCCTTCCTCTCTCTATCCATCTCTCTCTCTCCCTTCCTCTCTCTCTCATCTCTCTCTCTCCCTTCCTCTCTCTCACCATCTCTCTCTCTCCCTTCCTCTCTCTCTCCATCTCTCTCTCCCTTCCTTTCTCTCTCAATCTCTCTCTCCCCCTTCCTCTCTCTCTCCCTTCCTTTCTCTCTCCATGTCTCTCTCCCCCTTCCTCTCTCTCTCCATCTCACTCTCCCTTCCTCTCTCTCTCCACCTCTCTCTCCCTTCCTCTCTCTCTCCCTTCCTCTCTCTCTCCATCTCTCTCTCTCCACCTCTCTCTCCCCCTTCCTCTCTCTCTCCCTTCCTCCCTCTCTCCATCTCTCTCTCCCTTTCTCCCTCTCTCCATCTCTCTCTCCCCCTTCCCCCTCTCCTCTTCCTCTCTCTCTCCACCTCTCTCTCCCCCGTCCTCTCTCTCTCCATTCCTCCCTCTCTCCATCTCTCTCTCTCCATTCCGCTCTCTCCATCTCTCTCTCCCCCTTCCTCTCTCTCCCCCTTCCTCTCTCTCTCTCCATCTCTCTATCCCTTCCTCCCTCCCTCTCTCCATCTCTCTCTCTCCCTTCCTCCCTCTCTCCATCTCTCTCCCCCTTCCTCTCTCTCTCCTCTTCCTCTCTCTCTCCACCTCTCTCTCCCCCTTCCTCTCTCTCTCCTCTTCCTCTCTCTCTCCACCTCTCTCCCTTCCTTTCTCTCTCCATCTCTCTCTCCTCTTCCTCTCTGTCTCCACCTCTCTCTCCCCCTTCCTCTCTCTCTCGTCTTCCTCTCTCTCCACCTCTCTCTCCTCTTCCCCTCTCTCCACTTCTCTCTCCCTTCCTTCCTCTCTCTCTCCCTTCCTCTCTCTCTCATCTCTCTCTCTCCCTTCCTCTCTCTCACCATCTCTCTCTCTCCCTTCCTCTCTCTCTCCATCTCTCTCTCCCTTCCTTTCTCTCTCAATCTCTCTCTCCATCTCTCTCTCCCCCTTCCTCTCTCTCTCCCTTCCTTTCTCTCTCCATCTCTCTCTCCCCCTTCCTCTCTCTCTCCATCTCTCTCTCCCTTCCTCTCTCTCTCCACCTCTCTCTCCCTTCCTCTCTCTCTCCCTTCCTCTCTCTCTCCACCTCTCTCTCCCCTTCCTCTCTCTCTCCCTTCCTCCCTCTCTCCATCTCTCTCTCCCTTTCTCCCTCTCTCCATCTCTCTCTCCCCCTTCCCTCTCTCCTCTTCCTCTCTCTCTCCACCTCTCTCTCCCCCGTCCTCTCTCTCTCCATTCCTCCCTCTCTCCATCTCTCTCTCTCCATTCCGCTCTCTCCATCTCTCTCTCCCCCTTCCTCTCTCTCCCCTTCCTCTCTCTCTCTCCATCTCTCTCTCCCTTCCTCCCTCCCTCTCTCCATCTCTCTCTCTCCCTTCCTCCCTCTCTCCATCTCTCTCCCCCTTCCTCTCTCTCTCCTCTTCCTCTCTCTCTCCACCTCTCTCTCCCCCTTCCTCTCTCTCTCCTCTTCCTCTCTCTCTCCACCTCTCTCCCTTCCTTTCTCTCTCCATCTCTCTCTCCTCTTCCTCTCTGTCTCCACCTCTCTCTCCCCCTTCCTCTCTCTCTCGTCTTCCTCTCTCTCCCCTCTCTCTCCACTTCCTCTCTCTCCACTTCTCTCTCCCTTCCTTCCTCTCTCTCTCCCTTCCTCCCTCTCTCCATCTCTCTCTCTCCCTTCCTCTCTCTCTCCATCTCTCTCTCCCCCTTACTCTCTCTCTCCATCTCTCTCTCCCCCTTCCTCTCTCTCTCCACCTCTCTCTCCCTTCCTCTCTCTCTCCATCTCTCTCCCCCCCTTCCCACCAATAGAACCCACATGTCAATTAATTTACAGTAACCTCAGAATTCCCCAGTAACGCCGATAACCCCAGTAACCCCGACAACCCCAGTAACCCCGATATCCCCAGTAACCCCAGTAAGCCTGGTTTCCCCAGTAGCCCCGATATCCCCTGTAACACCGGTATCACCAGTAACCCTGGTATCCCCAAGACCCCAGAAAACCTGGTATCCCCGGTAACCCCGGTATTCCCAGTAACCACAGCAATCCTGCTATATTCAGTAACCCCAGCAACCCTGGATTCACCAGTAACACCGGGATCCCCAGTAACCCTGGTATCCATAGTAACCCTGGTATCCCTAGTAACCTTGGTATCCCCAGTAACCCTGGTATCCCCAGTAACCCTGGTTTCACCAGTAATACTGGTATCCCCAGTAACCCTGGTATCCCCAGTAACCCTCTAGGTCCTCAACAGCCTCTACCTCCAGTAACCCTCTAGGTCCTCAACAGCCTCTACCTCCAGTAACCCTCTAGGTCCTCAACAGCCTCTACCTCCAGTAACCCTCTAGGTCCTCAACAGCCTCTACAACCAGCAACCCTCTAGGTCCTCAACAGCCTCTATCCCCAGCAACCATGGTAGCCCCAGTAACCCTCTAGATCCTCAACAGCCTCTACCCCCAGCAACCCTTTAGGTCCTCAACAGACACTACCTCCAGTAAACTTCTAGGTCCTCAACAGCCTCTACCCCCAGCAACCCTCAAGATCCTCAACAGCCTCTACCACCAGCAACCCTCTAGGTCCTCAGCAGCCTCTACCTCCAGCAACCCTCTAGGTCCTCAACAGCCTCTACCCCCAGCAACCCTCTAGATCCTCAACAGCCTCTACCCCCAGCAACCCTCTAGGTCTTCAACAGCCTCTACAACCAGCAACAGACTAGGTCCTCAACAGCCTCTACCCCCAGCAAATCTCTAGGTCCTCAACAGCCTCTAAAACCAGCAACCCTCTAGGTCCCCAACAGCCTCTACCTCCAGCAACCCTCTAGGTCCTCAACAGCCTCTACCTCCAATGACCCTCTAGGTCCTCAACAGCTTCTACCTCCAGTAACCCTCTAGGTCCTCAACAGCCTCTACCTCCAGTAACCCTCTCGGTCCTCAACAGCCTCTACCCCCAGTAACCCTCTAGGTCCTCAACAGACTCTACCTCCAGTAACCCTCTAGGTCCTCAACAGCCTCTACCTCCAGTAACCCTCTAGGTCCTCAACAGCCTCTACCTCCAGTAACCCTCTAGGTCCTCAACCCCCTGTACCCCCTGTATATAGCCCCCACATTGACTCTGTACTGGTACCCCCTGTATATAGCCTCCACATTGACTCTGTACTAGTACCCTGTGTATATAGCCTCCACATTGACTCTGTACCGGTACCCCCTGTATATAGCCTCCACATTGACTCTGTACCGTAACACCCTGTATATAGTCTCCACATTGACTTTGTACCAGTACCCCTGTATATAGCCTCCACATTGACTCTGTACCGGTACCCCCTGTATATAGCCTCCACATTGACTCTGTACCGTAACACCCTGTATATAGTCTCCACATTGACTCTGTACCGGTACCACCTGTATATAGTCTCCACATTGACTCTGTACCGGTACCCCCTATATATAGCCTCCACATAGACTCTGTACCAGTACCCCCTGTATATAGCCTCCACATTGACTCTGTACCAGTACCCCCTGTATATAGCCTCCACACTGACTCTGTACCAGTACCCCCTGTATATAGCCTCCACATTGACTCTGTACCGGTACACCCTGTATATAGCCTCCACATTGACTCTGTACCGGTACCCCCTGTATATAGCCTCCACACTGACTCTGTACTGGTACCCCCTGTATATAGCCTCCACATTGACTCTGTACCGGTACCACCTGTATATAGTCTCCACATTGACTCTGTACCGGTACCCCCTGTATATAGCCTCCACATTGACTCTGTACCAGTACCCCCTGTATATAGCCTCCACACTGACTCTGTACCGTAACACCCTGTATATAGCCTCCACATTGACTTTGTACCAGTACCCCCTGTATATAGCCTCCACATTGACTCTGTACCGGTACCCCCTGTATATAGCCTCCACACTGACTCTGTACTGGTACACCCTGTATATAGTCTCCACATTGACTTTGTACCAGTACCCCCTGTATATAGCCTCCACACTGACTCTGTACCGTAACACCCTGTATATAGCCTCCACATTGACTTTGTACCAGTACCCCCTGTATATAGTCTCCACATTGACTCTGTACCAGTACCCCCTGTATATAGCCTCCACATTGACTCTGTACCAGTACCCCCTGTATATAGCCTCCACATTGACTCTGTACCGGTACCCCCTGTATATAGCCTCCACATTGACTCTGTACCGGTACCCCCTGTATATAGCCTCCACATTGACTCTGTATCGGTACCCCCTGTATATAGCCTCCACATTGACTCTGTACCGGTACACCCTGTATATAGCCTCCACACTGACTCTGTACTGGTACCCCCTGTATATACTGTAGCCTCCACATTGACTCTGTACTGGTACCCCCTGTATATACTGTAGCCTCCACATTGACTCTGTACTGGTACCCCCTGTATATAGCCTCCACATTGACTCTGTACCAGTACCCCCTGTATATAGCCTCCACACTGACTCTGTACTGGTACCCCCTGTATATACTGTAGCCTCCACATTGACTCTGTACTGGTACCCCCTGTATATACTGTAGCCTCCACATTGACTCTGTACTGGTACCCCCTGTATATAGCCTGTTTATTGTTATTTTATTGTTGCTCTTTAATTTTTTACTTTAATTTAGTTTTGTAAATATTTTATCTTAACTATTATTTTCTTAAAAATGCATTGTTGGTTAAGGGGCTTGTAAGTAAACATCTACACCTGGTCTACACCTGCTGTTTTCAGCGCATGTGACAAATACTAATTGGATGATTTAATTTGAACCCCGGGATCCCCAGTAACCCCGGTAACCCCAGTAACCCCGGTAACCCTAGCAACACCAGCCCAGATCCTGAGGCACCACCAGACAAATCTTCTCCTTTAAATGAGAACCTGCAGGAAGACAGGCAGCACGGAAGATCCAGCTGAGATGAGAGTGGAACACGCTGGGAATGTGTGTGTGTGTGTGTGATGTGTGTGTGTGTGTGTGTGTGTGTGTGTGTGTGTGTGTGTGTGTGTGTGTGTGTGTGTGTGTGTGTGTGTGTGTGTGTGTGCGTGTGTGTGTGTGTGTGTGTTGAGAACAAAACAGATGGGAAGGGGAATGGAGGGTGCATTTTTCACGCGTACTCACAGCCTTCATCAGCACAGCTCTTTATCCCTATAAATGATGCAACAAACTTCACAACTCTCATCTCTCTCTACAGACACACCTCGCATCTCTCTACAGACACACCTCACCTCTCTACAGACACACCTCACACCTCACATCTCTCTACAGACACACCTCACATCTCTCTACAGACACACATCACATCTCTCTCTACAGACACACCTCACATCTCTCTCTACAGACACACCTCACATATCTCTCTACAGACACACCTCACATCTCTCTCTACAGACACACCTCACATCTCTCTCTACAGACACACCTCACATCTCTCTCTACAGACACATCTCACATCTCTCTACAGACACACCTCACATCTCCCTCTACAGACACACCTCACATCTCTCTCTACAGACACACCTCACATCTCTCTCTACAGACACACCTCACATCTCTCTCTACAGACATACCTCACATCTCTCTCTACAGACACACCTCACATCTCTCTACAGACACACCTAACATCTCCCTCTACAGACACACCTCACATCTCTCTCTACAGACACACCTCACATCTCTCTACAGACACACCTCACATCTCTCACACGCTGGGTGTGTGTGTGTGTGTGTGTGTGTGTGTTGAGAACAAAACAGATGGGAAGGGGAATGGAGGGTGCATTTTTCACGCGTACTCACAGCCTTCATCAGCACAGCTCTTTATCCCTATAAATGATGCAACAAACTTCACAACTCTCATCTCTCTCTACAGACACACCTCGCATCTCTCTACAGACACAACTCACATCTCTCTACAGACACACCTCACCTCTCTACAGACACACCTCACACCTCACATCTCTCTACAGACACACCTCACATCTCTCTCTACAGACACACCTCACATCTCTCTACAGACACACCTCACCTCTCTACAGACACACCTCACATCTCTCTACAGACACACCTCACATCTCTCTCTACAGACACACCTAACATCTCTCTACAGACACACCTCACATCTCTCTACAGACACACCTCACCTCTCTACAGACACACCTCACATCTCCATCTACAGACACACCTCACATCTCTGTCTACAGACACACCTCACCACATCTCTCTACAGACACACCTCACATCTCTCTCTACAGACACACCTCACATCTCTCTCTACAGACACACCTCACATCTCTCTCTACAGACACGCCTCACATCTCTCTCTACAGACACACCTCACATCTCTCTACAGACACACCTCACATCTCTCTCTACAGACACACCTCACATCTCTCTACAGACACACCTCACATCTCTCTACAGACACACCTCACATCTCTCTACAGACACACACCTCACATGTCTCTACAGACACACCTCACATCTCTCTCTACAGACACACCTCACATCTCTCTACAGACACACCTCACATCTCTCTACAGACACATCTCGCATCTCTCTCTACAGACACACCTCACATCTCTCTCTACAGATACACCTCACATCTCTCTCTACAGACACGCCTCACATCTCTCTCTACAGACACACCTCACATCTCTCTACAGACACAACTCACATCTCTCTCTACAGACACACTTCACATCTCTCTACAGACACACCTCACATCTCTCTACAGACACACCTCACATCTCTCTACAGACACAACTCACATCACTCTCTACAGACACACCTCACATCTCTCTCTACAGACACACCTCACATCTCTCTACAGACACACCTCACATCTCTCTACAGACACACCTCACATCTCTCTCTACAGACACACCTCGCATCTCACATCTCTCTACAGACACACCTCACATCTCTCTCTACAGACACACCTCACATCTCTCTACAGACACACCTCACATCTCTCTACAGACACACCTCACATCTCTCTACAGACACACCTCACATCTCTCTACACACACACACCTCACATCTCTCTCTACAGACACACCTCACATCTCTCTCTACAGACATACCTCACATCTCTCTCTATAGACACACCTCACATCTCTCTACAGACACACCTCACATATCTCTCTACAGACACACCTCACATCTCTCTCTACAGACACACCTCACATCTCTCTCTACAGACACACCTCACATCTCTCTCTATAGACACACCTCACATCTCTCTCTACAGAATTTATTTGCAAATTATGGTGGAAAATAAGTATTTGGTCACCTACAAACAAGCAAGATTTCTGGCTCTCACAGACCTGTAACTTCTTATTTAAGAGGCTCCTCTGTCCTCCACTCGTTACCTGTATTAATGGCACCTGTTTGAACTTGTTATCAGTATAAAAGACACCTGTCCACAACCTCAAACAGTCACACTCCAAACTCCACTATGGCCAAGACCAAAGAGCTGTCAAAGGACACCAGAAACAAAATTGTAGACCTGCACCAGGCTGGGAAGACTGAATCTGCAATAGGTCAGCAGCTTGGTTTGAAGAAATCAAATGTGGGAGCAATTATTAGGAAATGGAAGACATACAAGACCACTGATAATCTCCCTCGATCTGGGGCTCCACGCAAGATCTCACCCCGTGGGGTCAAAATGATCACAAGAACGGTGAGCAAAAATCCCAGAACCACAGTAACAAAGTAACAAAGCCTACCATCAGTAACACACTACGCCGCCAGGGACTCAAATCCTGCAGTGCCAGACGTGTCCTCCTGCTTAAGCCAGTACATTTCCAGGCCCGTCTGAAGTTTGCTAGAGAGCATTTGGATGATACAGAAGAAGATTGGGAGAATGTCATATGGTCAGATGAAACCAAAATATAACTTTTTGGTAAAAACTCAACTCGTCGTGTTTGGAGGACAAAGAATGCTGAGTTGCATCCAAAGAACACCATACCTACTGTGAAGCATGGGGGTGGAAACATCATGCTGTGGGGCTGTTTTTCTGCAAAGGGACCAGGACGACTGATCCGTGTAAAGGAAAGAATGAATGGGGCCATGTATCGTGAGATTTTGAGTGAAAACCTCCTTCCATCAGCAAGGGCATTGAAGATGAAACGTGGCTGGGTCTTTCAGCATGACAATGATCCCAAACACACCGCTCGGGCAACGAAGGAGTGGCTTCGCAAGAAGCATTTCAAGGTCCTGGAGTGGCCTAGCCAGTCTCCAGATCTCAACCCCATAGAAAATCTTTGGAGGGAGTTGAAAGTCCGTGTTGCCCAGCAACAGCCCCAAAACATCACTGCTCTAGAGGAGATCTGCATGGAGGAATGGGCCAAAATACCAGCAACAGTGTGTGAAAACCTTGTCAAACGTTTTCTGTAAGTCTTCACATCTGTCATTGCCAACAAAGGGTATTTAACAAAGTATTGAGATAAACTTTTGTTATTGACCAAATACTTATTTTCCACCATAATTTGCAAATAAATTCATAAAAAATCCTACAATGTGATTTTCTGTATTTTTTTTCTAATTTTGTCTGTCATAGTTGAAGTGTACCTATGATGACAATTACAGGCCTCTCTCATCTTTTTAAGTGGGAGAACTTGCACAATTTGTGGCTGACTAAATACTTTTTTTGCCCCACTGTATGTGCGTATTCACTGCAGCACACAGAACTCAAATCCCATAACGTTCCTCTCTAACCCTGTTTTTCTTTTGATGAGTGTTACGGATACAGTTATCCTGTGTGTGTGTTTCTTTTCTCTCCTTCTCCCCTCACAGGTGAAAATCATCACTCCCCAATCAGTCAACAATCAACCCATCAATCAGAAGACACACCTCCTCCTGTTTCCTACCCTATCACAGTTCCTTCCCCATGGTTTAAAAACCCCATCATTTGTTTGCTCTAGAGCTCAATCTCTTTGTAAATGCCATGTTGGTAGATTGCTGTTCTTCATAGATTTCAGTAGCTCAATCTCTTTGTAAATGCCATGTTGGTAGATCTCTGTTCTTCATAGATTTCAGTAGCTCAATCTCTTTGTAAATGCCATGTTGGTAGATCTCTGTTCTTCATAGATTTCAGTAGCTCAATCTCTTAGTAAATGCCATGTTTGTAGATCTCTGTTTTTCACTCGCTCTCGGTGTATTAATTAACCTCTCTTTTGTTTGAGCACCTCCATAGCACTTTGTCATCACCTGTGAGTATTGTTTTAGTTATGGTGTTTATTTGTTGCTGGTGGGAAAAGGGGGAAACCAAGACAAGTCGCCCATGGGCATACACTACCCGTAGGTAAACTTTGTTAAAACACACTAGTTAGAACTGGGTGGACCACCCACTGTATTTTTGGTTAGTTAGCTGTTGTTAAAGTAGGCTAGTCTAGCTTAGGGGTGTTTTGAATACTTATTGTTTCTTTCCTTGGGTCCAGCTCAGCCCCTTTTCCTGCTCCCCCCATTACCGTGTGTTTATCAAATAAACCTTGAGTTTGACGGTAGATTTCAGTTGTCCTGGTTATTACGTTCCCACTTTTACTTTGTCACAATTATAATTTACATGAGTTATGTTACGCGTCTCATTACCATCCCCCCTAGACTGTCGGGCCAAAAGGGATTCGTAACAATGAGGAACAAGGACCAGCACCTTAAAAAGTTCATCGTTTGGTGTGACAAAGAACTCAGGACTTGGAATCAGGATCAAGCTAGTCACTAGATTAACCTGTTATTAAATATTTATCTGATAAGATTTTAGTTTTTAGAGAAAAGTAATTGTTTTCTTCTCCCCTCTCATCGTATTGACATACGAGGTGACAGCATTTATTTCCTTCCAAATGTCAGGTTCTGCTCGGGGCTCGGCCCGTTCGGGAGTTTTATAGTATTCATAATGGAATGAGACATAGTGGGTCCTTAATCAAACCCTACAGGAAAGCAATTCACTAAGTGCAAGGTGACCTACATTGCTTTGCCTCCAGAAATGGTAATGAGCATTTTTTTTTAAAGGGAAATAACACCAAGAGGATAGGTGACGCCTTACCAAAAATTGTTTTGTTGTAATGTGACAAAACACGTGGTTTCGGGACACGTGTTTATCGCAGGATTGTGATGAATCACGATTAATCGCAAATTCAGTTTGCTGAAATTGAGCTGTAATTTTAAAAAAAACTTATACAATAAGCATTACAATAATTTAAAAATTACAGTTTTGATTTTGTGTGAAGTAACGTTTAAAAAAATCAGGAAAATTGATAAACACTTTTTCTTTCACCTCAAATTCAACCTGTTTTGGCTTCGTTGCTTTCAGCTGCAATAGTTTATGTATTATAATATATAATTATAAATATTATAATTATATTATAGCCTTCAGATAATGCGTAAAAAAACAAACATATTTAGACTAAAAATGACCCCAAATGACCCCAAAAAAAGTTAACTTGAGTTAACTGATTAACTCTGACAGCATGGCATTAGAGAATTTTTATTTCCACATGTGGAAACATTACTACTACAACATTAACACCAACTTTCCACATGTGAAGAGAATTACACTAGTTCATCACCACATGTGAACTTGCAATTCCTTTTTTTGAAAATGAAATGTTTACATTTGGAGTTTTCTTACATGTGCAACTGAAATTCACATGTGGGGTGAAAACAGGTGTTCTCTTCTGACATGTGGAAAGGTGGTGTTAACTCAAAATGTATGGTTTCACATGTCAAATGTAACCTAAACATGTGAAAACAGCTATTTCACATGTGAAACTGCAAATTTGAAGTGTTTTGTTGTTGTTGTTGTTAGGGATATCCATCCGCTCCTCATCTGATCACTCAGTGTGTGTGTGTGAGAGTGTGTGTGTGTGTGTGTGTCTGAGTGTGTGTGTCTGAGTGTGTGTGTGCTCCTTTATCAGTCATCTGATCACTTAGTGTGTGTGTGTGAGAGAGTGTGTGTGTGTGTGTGAGAGAATGTGTGTGTGTGTGTGTGTGTGTGTGTGTGTCTGTGTGTGTGTGTGTGAGAGAATGTGTGTGTGCTCCTTTATCAGTCATCTAGGAGGATGGATTTAATCTCAGGAGAAAAAGCCAATATGTCCTCCGGGTCATGTTCATTAGGGAAAAAAACAAAAACGTTTTGAAATATTCTGCAACAAGAAGATGTAAATGAGAGTTTCTTCTAAGACGAGTCCACGTAGTCCCGCCTTGTTTCAGTAAAATTTTCTTCCGTTTGTTGCCTAATGAACACACCCATGTTATGAGCGAAGGGCCGTAGACCTGTACTAAAGTACGACTAGTAATCCAATACAAAACGTCTCAGGTCACACCATTTAACAACCACTTTTCTGTTCTGTTTCTCTCCATTGGCAGACAGACAAATGGCACCCTATTTTCTATATAGTGCCAATAGTAGTGCACACTATATAGGGAAAAGTGGGGTTATTTGGGACACAGACTGTGTGGTTGATTGGGTTAATTTACTCAGTAGCTAATGACCAGTATTGTTTATAACTGGAATCCACACACACACACACACACACGCACACGCACACACACTCAGACACACGCACACGCACACGCACACACACACACACACACTCGAATACTGGAGGCAGAGAACGTGAGCTGAAATCATCATGATTAATGTATCTCCTCTTCCTGGTAGTGCTGCTGAATCCTTATTGAAGAAATGTTGAGAGAGATGACACATTACAGTGTAGATCGCAGAGCTCCATAGAAAAACATTCATCATAGGACATGGGTGTGTGTGTGTGTGTGTGTGTGATGTGTGTGCGTGATGTGTCTGTGATTGATTCTCTTACTTCCTAATCTGATAAATTACTTCTAAGGGATGTTTCAAGGTTTATATCATACACACGCACACACGCACGCACACACACACACACACACACACACACACACACACACACACACACACATACGCACACACACTCACACATACGCACACACACACACTCACACACACACACACACACACACACACATACACACACACACACGCACACACACACACACACGCGCACAACTTCGAGAGACATGCCACACGTGTTCTGCAGCCAGCAGACAGGCTGGACCAGGGGACCGTGTCTGAGTTGAGACATACAGTTCAACACAACAACAAAAAAACACATTCTCTCTACAGACTCCTCATTCCATTACCACCAGCCACAATATATTTCAAAACAACATACCTCTGTACCCAGGACACAGAAGACTCCCACTACACTACCTATATGCTGCCCTTTTGTTTTTTTCCTCTGTTTGTGTCAGTGTGTACTCCCCAGTGAGACTGCAAGGTGGCTAGCATGAGAAGGTGTGGTGCCAGTGGCAAGCCAGCGTGACGATGAGGCTGTGGCTGAGCCGACGGGGGAACAGTGTGTCGTCAGAGAGTCAGGAACAGACCAGCAGCTAGCCTGTAGTAGCCATGGGCTACTGTCTAAATAAACATTCAGACCAGCAGCTAGCCTGTAGTAGCCCTGGGCTACTGTCTAAATAAAGATTCAGACCAGCAGCTAGCCTGTAGTAGCCCTGGGCTACTGTCTAAATATAGATTCAGACCAGCAGCTAGCCTGTAGTAGCCCTGGGCTACTGTCTAAATAAAGATTCAGACCAGCAGCTAGCCTGTAGTAGCCCGGAGCTACTGTCTAAATATAGATTCAGACCAGCAGCTAGCCTGTAGTAGCCCTGGGCTACTGTCTAAATATAGATTCAGACCAGCAGCTAGCCTGTAGTAGCCCTGGGCTACTGTCTAAATAAAGATTCAGACCAGCAGCTAGCCTGTAGTAGCCCTGGGCTACTGTCTAAATAAAGATTCAGACCAGCAGCTAGCCTGTAGTAACCATGGGCTACTGTCTAAATAAAGATTCAGACCAGCAGCTAGCCTGTAGTAGCCCTGGGCTACTGTCTAAATATAGATTCAGACCAGCAGCTAGCCTGTAGTAGCCCGGAGCTACTGTCTAAATATAGATTCAGACCAGCAGCTAGCCTGTAGTAGCCCGGAGCTACTGTCTAAATATAGATTCAGACCAGCAGCTAGCCTGTAGTAGCCCTGGGCTACTGTCTAAATATAGATTCAGACCAGCAGCTAGCCTGTAGTAGCCCGGAGCTACTGTCTAAATATAGATTCAGACCAGCAGCTAGCCTATAGTAGCCCGGAGCTACTGTCTAAAGCTACTGTCTAAATAAAGATTCAGACCAGCAGCTAGCCTGTAGTAGCCCTGGGCTACTGTCTAAAGCTACTGTCTAAATAAAGGTTCAATAAACAAAACTCAGACAACCTTGGGCTCCGGTAGCACCGCAGGAGCACGATCCTGGACGGTTTACAGGAGGAGCGTCTTCACCGGGTCTGTGACAGTACAGAGTTCGAGAAGAACCAGGGATGCCCCTTCTACACTGGCCGGGCTGGGAGCGACCTAGGCAGGGTGGACTTCATGTCAACGTCCGCTGATTTCTCCTCTAGAAGGCCCTTGCAGAAGACCTCCCCTTGTGCTGCATGATATACTGTACCGGGGAGAGAGGAACGAGGCCTCTCAGGTACCCTCTCAGGGAGGTAGAGGTACCTTCTCCATGTCCCATCCCTCCTAGTCTCTCAGAACTGTCCACATGCTTTGCTGCTGGAACCAGAATGGATGAATCCACAAACAGGGCCGAGTCAGTTCTTAAAGACCACCCAGCTGGTATGCTGTGTTCTGTTGGGGTTACAGACCACCCAGCTGGTATGCTGTGTTCTGTTGGGGTTACAGACCACCCAGCTGGTACGCTGTGTTCTGTGGGGTTACAGACCACCCAGCTGGTATGCTGTGTTCTGTTGGGGTTACAGACCACCCAGCTGGTATGCTGTGTTCTGTTGGGGTTACAGACCACCCAGCTGGTACGCTGTGTTCTGTTGGGGTTACAGACCACCCAGCTGGTACGCTGTGTTCTGTTGGGGTTATAGACCACCCAGCTGGTATGCTGTGTTCTGTTGGGGTTACAGACCACCCAGCTGGTATAGAGCTTAAGTTTGTCCACGTTTGTACAAAAGTTGGTTAAGGTTTAAGGTTTGGGGGTTAAGTTTAGCCATTCATTCCAAATGATTAAAGGGACAATTCACGCCTCCCGAGTGGCGGAGCGGTCTAAGGTGCTGCATTGTAGTGCTAGAGGCGTCACTACAGACCCGGGTTCGATCTCATGCTGTGTCACAGCCGGCCGCGACCGGGAGAGTCGAGGCGGAGCACAATTAACCCAGCGTCATCTGGGTTAGGCCGGCCGGGATGTCCTTGTCCCATCGTGCTCCAGTGACTCCTCGTGGCGTGCCGGGCACATGCACGCTGACTTCGGTCGGCAGTTATACGGTGTTTCCTCCGACACATTGGTGCTTCCGGGTTAAACGAGCAGTGTGTCAAAAAGCAGTGCGGCTTGGCTGGGTCGTGTTTCAGAGGACGCATGGATCCCATGGATCCGTACGGGAGTTGCAGCGATGGGACACGACTGTAACTACCAATTGGATGCCACGAAATTGGGGAGAAAAAAAGAAAAAAGGGACGATTCACAGCTAGATTATATTAGCGGTGTTTTTCCAGTCTCCCTACATTATGAGAGGTGTTTCAGACATAATTATGCACCATAGTGGTATTTATGAATTCTCTGTGTTTCTTTTCTCCAAAAGAGCTAACAATATCGACAGCACAATGAAGTTGTGAGCATACTAAGCATTCTGTATTATACCACAACACCAGTCAAACTGAATATGGACGTTGTGTTGCTTGAATGTTCCAGGCAGGTTCCAGAATGTTCTTCAGCTGGTGAACCTCGTCTTGTTTTGGCCAATGGCAGCTGGTTTTCATGAGATCCATGACCTTGGACTCATAGACTACATATACTGTACACGTTGTCTCTTGCCAGCCCCATGCAGTCGATTTCCTCTTCAGAGTCAGATGATGTTCAGTTTGAGAGCTTATTCCACGGTTGAAAGCTTTCATCCAATGTGTCTACAGTATCTGTACTACTTAAGCTGGTGTGAAGGTCATTATCTTTAGCAGGAGGATTAGTCTGTAGGATTTTTTTTGTCCCCATCAACACACTTTGTCCCCATCAACACACACTCAAACAAGGTATTATATCCACCCATAGATCATGCAAACCCCCAGACACCAGTCAGTCACCACCCACATCATCCCTTCCTTACTAAATGACGCTGCTTCTCTCCAGTTTAGACGTCAAGCTTTGCATAAACAATCAACCGTGCCTCCATAATACAGATAATTACAGTAGAAGTTGTAGTCTATTTAAAAACACAACAAGACATGCATCATGTTCATGCCTGCCTGCAGTGTGTTTGTTTTGCTCATCGTGGGGGTCACGGAAGATTAACAAAGGTGATTTACACTTTTGTTTCTGGTGCTGAGCTTTAATGCACAAAAATACAAATAGTTATTGGCAAGCTGATGTTCTATGAGGGAGTGGCTGGTCCAGTGAGTAACTGTAGTTAGCCATTGAAACCCATTCTCAACTAGATCCACCTCGACAGGGGGCGGTACTAAACCTTTGAAATCGTTATGAATTCTGCTATATTGTGGTTTGCTTACAACAAGGAAATGTTGATGGTCCGTTTCTACCAGTGATGCAGAAATGCTTGTATTTGCGTGTAGTGTTAGAAATTCAAAATGATATGCTAATAACCTATTAGTGGACATATGTAGTGAAAGAGCAGCGGAGAAATGTCCCTTTGAGGTAACGGTTAAGGTTTGGTAAAGGGTGAAACCAAATGAGCGCCTAGCACAGGGGATTGAACCCTGGAGCTCGCGGCTTACGCCCATCCGCCATCCCTGTTCACAACGCCCTAGCAAGCTGCGAGCCTACTCGATGGTATTAGCGCTCACTGTTGCCCCTAGAGGCCAGTGATGAAGGAATCTGCAGACATCCTGGGGACCTGGACAAACTTTGACTAGTGCATTAGATCTGGAGTGCCCTGGCTGCCCAACTCTTCGTTTGTCATGTTCCCTTCTTCTCATCTTTCCTACCTCTCTAGCCCGCCATCTTGTCTGTCTGTAGGTGGCAGCGAGCGAATAACTGAGCTAGATTACTGATGCCAGGGTTGGGAGATTGGTGAGTGTGGTTTCCTGACTGTAACTGATTGGTGAAAGTGTTTTCCTGGCTGTAACTGATTGGTCAGTGTGTGTTTTCCTGACTGTAACTGATTGGTCAGTGTGTGTTTTCCTGGCTGTAACTGATTGGTCAGTGTGTTTTCCTGGCTGTAACTGATTGGTCAGTGTGTTTTCCTGACTGTAACTGGTTGGTGAAAGTTTTTTCCTGGCTGTAACTGATTGGTCAGTGTGTGTTTTCCTGGCTGTAACTGATTGGTCAGTGTGTTTTCCTGACTGTAACTGATTGGTGAAAGTGTTTTCCTGGCTGTAACTGATTGGTCAGTGTGTGTTTTCCTGCCTGTAACTGATTGGTGAGTGTGTTTTCCTGGCTGTGACTGATTGGTGAGTGTGTTTTCCTGTGTGTACTCCTCCTGTCTGTATCTCACAGCACCTCAGAGAAGAACAGAGCAGGTGGAAGCCTTTACGGTACAGTATTATACAGTATGACAGTGATGTATTATAAAGGGGCTATGGTCTAGTCATTACCCTTTCATCCTGTCATCCATTACCCGTAGGCCGTCACCATTTAACAACACACACACACAGACACACACACACACACACACATATAACACACACACACACACACACACACACACGTGTCAGGACAGGTATCTCTGGAGACATGCTAGCGGCTCTAATGGAATTTTTCCGCCGTCAATCCAGACACAGTGATGCACAGTTGCAATATCACAGCCCGCACCTTGTGTGTGTGTATGTGTGTGTGTGTGTGTGTGTGTGTGTGTGTGTTGCTTTTGAAATAACGTTATAGTTCTGCCACAGTGCACCACATGCAATATCACAGCCCGCACCTTGTGCAATATCACAGCCCGCACCTTGTGTGTGTGTGTGTGTGTGTGTGTATTTATGTGTGTGTGTGTGTGAGTGATGCTTTTGAAATAACGTTATAGTTCTGCCACAGTGCACCACATGGCTTTGAGACACAGAACAGCTGTATGTGTCCAGTATCACAGAGGTTACCTGCGTATGTTGTCTTAGGTCTCTCTTTATGTTGTGTTGAGTTGTCTCTCTCGTCGTGATGTGTGTTGTGTCCTATATTTTACATTTTTAATCCCAGGCCCCAGTCCCCATCAGGAGGCCTTTTTTCTCTTGGTAGGCCGTCATTGTAAATAATAATTTGTTCTCAACTGACTTGTTAAATAAAAGGTGAAAAAAATAAAATGTCATATTTTTCTAACCTTTTAAACCATTTAACCAGGCAAGTCAGTTAAGAACAAATTGTTATTTACAATGACGGCCTACCCGGGCCAAACCCTAACCCGGACGACGCTGGGGTCAATTGTGCGCCGCCCTATGGGACTCCCAATCACGGCCGGTTGTGATACAGCCTGAAATTGAACCAGGGTCTGTAGTGACACCTTTAGCACTGAGATGCAGTGCCTTAGACCGCTGCACCCCTCGTGAGCCCACATATCTTATACACTCTCTCTCCTTTCTCTCTCTCTCTCTCACACACACACACACACACACACACACACACACACACGTGTGAATACATGGAAAATGAAAGTACTTTTCAATCCAACGTTTCTGTGAAGTCCTTCAAAAGTAGAACATTGTAATCAAACCATAACAAACTGAAGGTCTCAGTGACTTTATCTACCACCAGACATAAGCAAGCTACAGTTTGGGGCATGGGGCTTGACCAATCCCTGTATACCCAATAACACCTTCCCTCTAGCCCTGAGATAAATTCCTCTCTAAGAGCTGTGTGTCTTTATCAGTGTGTGTTCGTGTGTGTGTGTGTGTGTGTGTCTCAGGTCTGGATAATCCTGATTTAACAGGCTCGAGGCAGGTCATTGGACATAGAGGTAACAATAAGAGAGACCCTTCTCTGAGAGAGAGAGAGAGAGAGAGAGAGAGAGAGAGAGAGAGAGAGAGAGAGAGAGAGAGAGAGAGAGAGAGAGAGAGAGAGAGAGAGAGAGAGAGAGAGAGAGAGAGAGAGAGAGAGAGAGAGAGAGAGAGAGAGAGAGAGAGAGAGAGAGAGAGAGAGAGAGAGAGAGAGAGAGAGAGAGAGAGAGAGAGGGTATACCTATGGGCAAACATTAGCTCCTTGCTAACAGCGAACCCTTTATTGCTGTGTCACAATGACAAATTCACCTGCCCTCCAACTCATCCCACTAACACAATAACTGGAGGATATTCACTACAGGATTAATGGACTCGACATGTTCCAGGGGAAACCACTTAGACAGCACATCTGGATGCACTGCAGGAGGCAAGTTGATACCTCAGAGGGACAATGGAGAGGAAGTATTTGTTGACATAAAATTATATTTCCCACACTAGTGTCACTTGCTTATTTAAGCTTATGTTTCAGCCTCATTTGACTGCCAGTGTTTTTATACCATTCAGAGTATTAGGGGAGAGGGGGAGGAAGTGGGAGAGGAGGGGGAGGAAGTGGGATGAGAGGGGGAGGAAGAGGGAAAAGAGAGGGAAGAGAGGGGAGGAAGTATTGCAATGCTCTCCTGTATGGACTTCCTGCCAGATTCAAAACACAAGTTATTATTTCAGAAACAACATTCACAATCACATTTGAAAAATATTCAGACCCCTTGACTTCTTCCAGATTTTATTATGTGATTATTCTAAAATGTATTAAATTACTTTTTTTCCACATCAATTTACACACAATACCCCATAATGACAAAGCGAAAACGTGTCTTTACAATTATTTACATAAATAGTCAGACCCTTTCCTATGAGACACTAAATTAAGCTCATGTGCATCCTGCTTCCATTGATCATCCTTGATGTTTCTACAACTTGATTGGAGTCCACCTGTGGTGAATTCAATTGATTGGACATGATTTAGAAAGGAATTATCTGTAAAGCGCCAAGAAAGGATTGTGTCGAGGCACAGATCTGGGGAAGGGTACCAAAACATGTCTGCAGCATCGAAGGTCCCAAACAACACAGTGGCCTCCATCACTCTTAAATGAAAGAAGTTTGGAACCACCAAGACTCTTCCTAGAGCTAGCCACCCGGGCCAAACAGCAATCGGGGGAGAAGGGCCTTGGTCAGAGAGGGGACCCAGAACCCGATGGTCACTCTGACACTCTGACTCTGTTGGACGAGTTTTGCTCACAAGCAACAGAAAACAACGGCCATTTAACAACATAATCAACTTAAATGTGTCGCTATGTGTGGAGTGACTTCCGTCTGGCCACTCTACCATAAAGGCCTGAATGGTGGAGTGGCTTCCGTCTGGCCACTCTACCATAAAGGTCTGATTGGTGGCGTGTCTTCCGTCTGGCCACTCTACCATAAAGGCCTGAATGGTGGAGTGGCTTCCGCCTGGCCACTCTACCATAAAGGCCTGATTGGTGGAGTGGCTTCCGTCTGGCCACTCTACCATAAAGGCCTGATTGGTGGAGTGGCTTCCGTCTGGCCACTCTACCATAAAGGCCTGATTGGTGGAGTGGCTTCCGCCTGGCCACTCTACCATAAAGGCCTGATTGGTGGAGTGACTTCCGTCTGGCCACTCTACCATAAAGGTCTGATTGGTGGAGTGTCTTCAATCTGGCCACTCTACCATAAAGGCCTGATTGGTGGAGTGGCTTCCGTCTGGCCACTCTACCATAAAGGTCTGATTGGTGGCGTGTCTTCCGTCTGGCCACTCTACCATAAAGGCCTGATTGGTGGAGTGGCTTCTGCCTGGCCACTCTACCATAAAGGCCTGATTGGTGGAGTGGCTTCAATCTGGCCACTCTACCATAAAGGCCTGATTGGTGGAGTGCAATGCAGTCCACCAGAACCCTGCTGAAAGGCTCACCAAAAACAGGGATAGGCTGCAAAGGTGTAACCGGCAGGGTTTGGTTCGGTGTACCCGTCAGCTGGCAAACGTGACAGAATATACAGTAAACAACACCCTGTTTCAGACCAGAAGAAGAAGTTACACAAAATACTGTCATCCATCTTGTTGACCCCAAGATGGCCTATCATACTACCATTGTGAACCATACTCATTATCTCTTGTTGGAGTGTGACTAGAACAACAATTTGAGATACACTGGGCCAATTGTCTTGCCATCTCTGTCAAAGTAACCCACACAAACTTCATTATGAAACAAAGGGTTCATACAAAATCTTGTTTAGGAGACAAACCAGTAATGGGCTGGAGGGCTCCCACAGAAAGAACCTGATTATTCTCTCTCTCATTTTTCTGTTTCAATTTAGAACACTGAGAGACAAGGTGTCCTTTCTAAAGACACTAATGACAAACTGCCGGATTATGATGAACCAATTTTCAGCCGATCCTTGTCTTTGGGCGCTGGAGGAAAAGACTGAAACCTCGTAGTAGGAGGAGACTTCTCTGAATTGCCTTTTTTTGTGTAGGGAAAACTACTGGGTGCTTTGTTTGTGAAGGTAGTTTTATGTGTCAACACAACCTCAACAGCAAGGACTGCAGCTTTCTAAAGAGTGAGATTCTTGTGCTCATTTACGAAGGTAGACACCCCTTTGGTGAAGACCACTCATGAACTGCTTGATTAGAATGAGAGTCTTAGAAAGAGAACTCAAGTTAACTGATTAGCTCTGACAGCACTAATTTAAAATCATCTCTTTGTAGAAATAGTATCTGTTTACATTAATTCCAGAAGTAAACACATTCACACATTTCCAAATATGTGAAAATCCTTTTAATGGCTTTGTTTATAAAATATAACAAAAACTAATAGACAGCTAACAATAACAGAAGCTAAAAATAGCTAGCTAGGACAAAACAGAAGGCTAGCTATTGCCTATCACTGAACTAGCAAGCGGTTAGGAATTAGCATGTGACCATTAGATATACAGTGGGGCAAAAAAGTATTTAGTCAGCCACCAATTGTGCAAGTTCTCCCACTTAAAAAGATGAGAGGCCTGTAATTTTTTTCATAAACACAGAAATACGAGCCTTTGGTCATTAATATGGTCAAATCCGGAAACTATCATTTCGAAAACAAAACAAAACGAAAACAAATCTTTTAGTGAAATACGGAACCGTTCTGTATTTTATCAAACGGGTGGCATCCATAAGTCTAAATATTGCTGTTACATTGTACAACCTTCAATGTTAGGTCAGAATTATGTAAAATTCTGGCAAATTAGTTCGCAACGAGCCAGGCGGCCCAAACTGTTGCATATACCCTGATTCTGCGTGCAATGAACGCAAGAGAAGTGACACAATTTCCCAAGTTAATATTGCCTGGTAACATTAATTTATTTTAACTAAATATGCAGGTTTAAAAAAGATATACTTCTGTGTATTGATTTTTAGAAAGGCAAAAGATGTTTATGGTACATTGGTGCAACGATTGTGCTTTTTTTGCGAATGTTAAATCGCCCGTTTGGCGAAATAGGCTGTGATTCGATGATAAATTAACAGGCATCGCATTGATTATATGCAACGAGGACAAGCTTGTTAAACTAGTAATATCATCAACCATGTGCATGTAACTAGTGTTTATGTTAAAATTAATTGTTTTTTGCAAGATAAGTTTAATGCTAGCTAGCAACTTACTTTGGCTCCTTGCTGCACTCGAGTAACAGGTGGTCAGCATGCCACGCAGTTTTATCGTGGAGTGTTACGAAAACTTGAAATCGGTCCAATTGGCCGACCTCAAGTTGTGATACAGTCTGGAATCTAACCAGGTTGTCTGGTAGTGACGCCTCAAGCACACTGAGATGCAGTGCCTCAGAGCCCCGAGTAAGGGGAGAACACAACATAACACCATTCCAAGTCCACTCTACTCATCTGAAGCCAGAAGCCGGAAATGAAACAAGGCACTTGAAGAGTGATGGGGGGAGGGGGGAATCGACACAGTTACATATCACAATATTATTTTGAATATAAGTATTGATGTAAAAAAAATATATGTTGCTAGGTAGCATTAGCTAGCGCCAGTCAGCTGTACCTTTGCAAAAAACTCTGTATTTTTCATCATATAGCTTGTTCTCCATCTTCTTTTAAAATCGTGAGCAAAGATGTTTTCATCAATTTTATTCCATGACTGATCAACAACAACAAAAATGACAGTGTCTCTCACATCTCTCTCACATCTCTCTCACGTCTCTCTCACGTCTCTCTCTACAGTGGCTTCAGAAAGTACTCTTAAATGGAAGAAGTTTGGAATCACCAAGACTCTTCCTAGAGCTGGCTGCCCGGCCAAACTGAGCAATCAGGGGAGAAGGGCCTTGGTCAGTGAGGTGACAAAGAACCCGATGGTCACTCTGACAGAACTCCAGAGTTCCTCTGTGGAGATGGGAGAACCTTCCAGAAGGACATCCATCTCTGCAGCACTCCACCAATCCGGCATTTATGGTAGAGTGGCCACTCCTCAGTAAAAGGCACATGACAGCCTGCTTAGCACACAGCAAAAACAACGCAGGAGTGGCTTAGGGACAAGTCTCTGAATGTACTTGACTGGCCCATCCAGAGTCTAGACTTGAACCTGATCTAACATCTCTGGAGAGACCTGAAAATAGCTGTCCACCTGACAGACCTTGAGAGGATCTGCGGAGAAGAATGGGAGAAATTCCCAAATACAGGTGTGCCAAACTTGTAGCGTAATCGCTGCCAATGGTGCTTCAATGAAGTAAAAGCAACGGCGGATGATGACCTAACACTCAGTTCCACTTCATGATTGTGTCCCACTTGTTGTTGATTCTTCACAAAAAAATACAGTTTTATATCTTTATGTTTGAAGCCTGAAATGTGGCAAAAGGTCGCAAAGTTCAAGGGGGCCGAATACTTTCGCAAGGCACTGTAAACCTCATTCACATACACACACACTACCACCCACTTAACTCCCTCCTCGTCTGTCATTTCCGTGGTGTTTGGGAAATGAGTAATAAAAACCATGGGTTTCCAGTGAAGCCCAGATTTATACAGATGTATTTTGGAGCATTAGATACTTATTTAAGGGGAACACACACACAGGAGCACATACGCGTTACCTGATGCAAGCTTCGTGAAAACCTGACAAAGATGTCTTTATTCCCACTCATCTCTTTAAGAATTCACACGTGAGGCCATGTGCTAAACAGAGTGAGTAAGGTAGTGTAGTAAACAACCAAAGCTTTCAAGACTAAAAGTGGTAAAAGTAGTAGCCTACAATAAGGAAAAACTAAAAATGAACTTTATCTAGTGCTTGGCCTTTATCCTAATCTGACTTTGGTGCAGGTCATGTTGTTCTTCACATCTTTACCATCTCTGGTAAACACATACTGTATCAAATAAAATCAACGTTTGTTTGTCACATTCACAGAAGGTACAGTGAAATGGTTACTGGTATAGATAGTAGGAATTTCAAACACATATTATTAAATGATTACCCAGACACACTTGTCTAAATTGATGGGTCATGTGAAAGATATGCTATAACAACCCCCCAGCCACATCTAGCTGGATCGGTCACTATTGTCTAGACATGTTCACATGTTCATGAAATACTATAGATGGCCGTAATCCCCCCCAGATACACCTGGCTGGATGGGTCACTATTATAGATGGCCGTAATCACCCCCAGATACACCTGGCTGGATGGGTCACTATTATAGATGGCCGTAATCACCACCAGATACACCTGGCTGGATGGGTCACTATTATAGATGGCTGTAATCCCCCCCCAGCCACATCTAGCTGGATGGGTCACTATTGTCTAGACATGTTCACATGTTCATGAAATACTGTAGATGGCCGTAATCCCCCCAGACACATGTAGCTGGATGGGTCACTATTATAGATGGCCGTAATCCCCCCCCAGACACATCTATCTGGATGGGTCACTATTATAGATGGCTGTAATCCCCCCCAGACACATCTATCTGGATTGGTCACTATTATAGATGGCCGTAATCCCCCCCAGACACATCTATCTGGATGGGTCACTATTATAGATGGCCGTAATCCCCCCCAGACACATCTATCTGGATGGGTCACTATTATAGATGGCCGTAATCCCCCCCAGACACATCTAGCTGGATGGGTCACTATTGTAGATGGCGTGTGCAGAAAGTAGCCATCACTTGTTCTGTCATTAGCACCTGCTAAATTCAGGGCATCAATGTTGCTGAGAAAAGTAGCGAAACTTTTTTATTTCTCGATGGCTAACGTTATCTTTCAAAAACAGCACGGTAGAAAGGACTGTCAACACATACTGAGCAGCTCACTTTATAAACAGAAACCCTGCTACATGGCAAACAAATCCAAACTCATCTTCCGGCATGTCCAGCCCATTCATTATCTCAGCCAATCATGGCTAGGGGGAAGATTCCTGTCTTTTTCTGTGGCTAAACCAACTAGGCTCATAATTTAACAATTTTATTGGTATTTACAGATGGAATACAAGTTTGTTATTAAGGCATATTAATGTTCACATGTTCCAGAAGACATTTCTACCAAAAAAAAACACATTTTGGTTAAAAAAATGATGTTTACATTCCTGTAAAGTAGTGATGTGAGTCGTACGCCTAGTTCCCTGAAATGAGTCACATGTCTGCTATTTAACTGGAAGTGAGGATGAAGAGTCACGGGCCGGTTTTCATGAATAGTCACAGAGTAGGAGTGCTGATCTAGGATCAGTTTGGCCTTTTCAGATAATAATTTATACGATTATGGGGGGGCCTGATCCAGTATTCCTACTTTGAGACGCTTTGTGAATACGGGTCTTCGGCCTCAGAAGACAATTGTAAATTATGCTTTCGTCAGAGTGACGCCTTCAACAGAGATCCAACGACAACACAGGAACCATGGCGTTAATCAATACTAATACTCCTACTGTCCATCTATTCTGGTTCTGCTGTAGATGGCTCTGTTTGCTTTGTGCTATTTCCACAAACAACACTCTATTTCGCTGTATACTGCAGGACCCTGGTCAAAACTAGTGCACTAAATTCAGTGGGGTCTGAAATGATTGACAATCTTGATAAAGATGAGCAATAATGACGGTATAAAATGAATAATTAAAATACCTTATTTGTATAAAATAATATAATTTCCCAATTTTTGGGGGAGCACACAATACTGTACCAAACTAAAATAGGGAAATCTGATTATTTTATGCTAATTGCCCAGAGAAATAGATTGTTTATTAAATCTCAAAAAGGTAGGTGTAAAAACGATTGACACGCATTTTCAATACCTTTCACCTTGTGAGGACAGCATTTTTCTAAAATGTTGGAGAAAAGAGCTCAGATCCAGATTCCAGATTCCACCATACAGAATCGATCCAGAACCCAGATTCCAGATTCCACCATACAGAATCAATCCAGATCCCAGATTCCAGTTTCCAGACTCCACCATACAGAATCAATCCAGATCCCAGATTCCAGCATACAGAATCAATCAAGATTCCAGATTCCACCATACAGAATCAATCCAGATTCCAGATTCCACCATACAGAATCAATCCAGATCCTTGATATCCTTTGTTTGCGCTTATGGACCCTTCGATTTAAAGCACAGGTTTTTAATGGTGTTCAAGTCCGGAGACTGAGATGGCCATTGCAAAATGTTGATTTTGTGGCCAATTAACCATTTCTTTGTGGATTTGATGTGTGCTTGGGGTTATTGTCTTACTGGAAGAATGTGAGGCCAAGTGTCAGCCTCCTGGCAGAGGCAAACAGGTTTTCGCTGAAATTACCTAGAACTGGGTAAAGTTCATGACCTTAAGAAGGGCCCCAGGACAAGTGGATACGAAACAGCCCCATAACATCAAAGATCCACCACCATATTTTACAGTAAATATGGGGTTCTTTCTTTCAACGACAAACCCACCACTAGTGGGCGTGGCCAAAACCTTTATTTTCATGTCTTTCAAAAAATATAAATGCTTGGAGTTTGCTAAATGGCGTTGGCACTTGGAGTAGGTGCTTTGGTCAGATGACATGAAAACAGAACTCTTTGGCCAAATACACCCCTGATTAGACGATCCTCGTCCTGCCCAATGATTTCAATGGCAGAAAAATCCCTGCTATTCTGAATTTAATTTATTTTTTATTTTTATGCTATTACTAATGTGTTACTCTGAGAAGCTGAGCACAGAACATAACATCCTCTTGAGAAAATCAGCAAGTTCTTATCATTCTGACTTCCAAGTAAAACCAAAAGAAGTAAAAGCTCTATAGATGTGAGGAGAGAGGAGAACCCTGGGAAAGAGACGTTGATAGAACTTCCCATTTTGAATCAAAAGCTGCAAAATTCATTTTAAATGAAAAGTTACAAGTTGTGACATTTGTGCCTCTTCAAGACAATCCCTAGCCACACACACACGCGCATGCACACACACACACACACACAGCTTCTCCTGCTTCCCATAGATAACATGGTTGG
>NC_092163.1:77135735-77290735 GCF_045791955.1 Oncorhynchus clarkii lewisi | reverse complement strand
CTATTATCTATCCTTTCCCCCTACCTACAGTATACTGCTGTTACTGTCTAT
Source organism: Oncorhynchus clarkii lewisi (assembly GCF_045791955.1). NCBI lineage: Eukaryota > Metazoa > Chordata > Actinopteri > Salmoniformes > Salmonidae > Oncorhynchus > Oncorhynchus clarkii. Next base: position 77,290,684 of record NC_092163.1, on the reverse strand, counting down.
TATCTATCCTTTACCCCTACCTACAGTAGTATACTGCTGTTACTGTCTATTATCTATCCTTTACCCCTACCTACAGTATACTGCTGCTACTGTCTATTATCTATCCTTTACCCCTACCTACAGTATACTGCTGTTACTGTCTATTATCTATCCTTTACCCCTACCTACAGTATACCGCTGTTACTGTCTATTATCTATCCTTTACCCCTACCTACAGTATACTGCTGTTACTGTCTATTATCTATCCTTTACCCCTACCTACAGTATACTGCTGCTACTGTCTATTATCTATCCTTTACCCCTACCTACAGTATACTGCTGTTACTGTCTATTATCTATCCTTTACCCCTACCTACAGTATACTGCTGTTACTGTCTATTATCTATCCTTTACCCCTACCTACAGTATACTGCTGTTACTGTCTATTATCTATCCTTTAAACCTACCTACAGTATACTGCTGTTACTGTCTATTATCTATCCTTTACCCCTACCTACAGTATACTGCTGTTACTGTCTGTTATCTATCCTTTACCCCTACCTATATGTTCACATCTACCTCAATGACCTCGTACGTCTGCACAAGGACACATGGACTCGTACGTCTGCACATGGACTCATGACCTTGTACGTCTGCACATGGACTCATGACCTCGTACGTCTGCACATGGACTCATGACCTCGTACGTCTGCACATGGACTCATGGACTCGTACGTCTGCACATGGACTCATGGACTCGTACGTCTGCACATGGTACTCGGTACTGGTACTGCCTGCGTAGAGCCACGTTATATTTGTACTCCTTATTGTTATTTAATCCTCGTGTCAGTATTTCTGTTTTTTTTTCTCTTATTTTTTATTCTTTAACTCTGCATTGTTGGTAAAGGAACCCGTAAATAACCATTTCTCTGTTTGTTTACACCCTGTTGTTTACCAAGCATGTGACACGTAACGTTTGATTAGATTTTTCATGTTACCACGAGAAACATGTCTCCACGTTATCAGGTATCAGACCTTTAGGGAATGTCTGGCTGCTGACAGATCAATAATGCTATGTTGTGCTGTGAGGGATGGATGGAGGCTATGCTTCAGGACATGACTGATCAGAGTGGAGGCTATGCTGCAGGACGTGCCTGATCAGAGTGGAGGCTATGCTGCAGGACATGACTGATCAGAGTGGAGGCTGATCAGAGTGGAGGCTATGCTGCAGAACGTGACTGATCAGAGTGGAGGCTATGCTGCAGGACATGACTGATCAGAGTGGAGGCTATGCTGCAGGACGTGACTGATCAGAGTGGAGGCTATGCTTCAGGACCTGACTGATCAGAGTGGAGGCTATGCTTCAGGACGTGACTGATCAGAGTGGAGGTTGATCAGAGTTGAGGCTATGCTTCAGGACGTGACTGATCAGAGTGGAGGCTGATCAGAGTGGAGCCTATGCTGCAGGACGTGACTGATCAGAGTGGAGGCTGATCAGAGTGGAGGCTATGCTTCAGGACGTGACTGATCAGAGTGGAGGCTATGCTTCAGGACGTGACTGATCAGAGTGGAGGCTGATCAGAGTGAAGGCTATGCTTCAGGACATGACTGATCAGAGTGGAGGCTGATCAGAGTGGAGCCTATGCTGCAGGACGTGACTGATCAGAGTGGAGGCTATGCTTCAGGACATGACTGATCAGAGTGGAGGCTGATCAGAGTTGAGGCTATGCTTCAGGACGTGACTGATCAGAGTGGAGGCTATGTTGCAGGACATGACTGATCAGAGTGGAGGCTATGCTTCAGGACGTGACTGATCAGAGTGGAGGCTGATCAGAGTGAAGGCTATGCTTCAGGACGTGACTGATCAGAGTGGAGGCTGATCAGAGTGAAGGCTATGCTTCAGAACGTGACTGATCAGAGTGGAGGCTGATCAGAGTGGAGGCTATGCTTCAGGACGTGACTGATCAGAGTGGAGGCTGATCAGAGTGGAGGCTATGCTTCAGAACGTGACTGATCAGAGTGGAGGCTGATCAGAGTGGAGGCTATGCTTCAGGACATGACTGATCAGAGTGGAGGCTATGCTTCAGTACGTGACTGATCAGAGTGGAGGCTATGCTGCAGGACGTGACTGATCAGAGTGGAGGCTATGCTTCAGGACCTGACTGATCAGAGTGGAGGCTATGCTGCAGAAAGTGACTGATCAGATTGAATACAGCAGAGACTCCATATGTCACAGATATTTTGCTATATTTAATATGACATGACTTATCATGGTCGCATCACGACTGAAAACATCTCTGTCTAATGTCTTGGCCATAAATGTTAATAAATACATCATGGTAACAGTATATGTCTATGTTGAGAGTGACATTTAGTGTTTTATATGTTATGCAAATTAAGCGGAGGTATGTACCGTTTGAGTGCATGTGTTCGTGCGGTGTATTGTGTAGGTGTGTGACTTTAAAAATATCCCACCATTAAAATATGTTTACTAAGCCTGGTGGTGTGATGTATTTGGCTGCTTCCAGGAGTTAGGAGAGCCTCAGCCTCCGGCATGGTTGGATTCTGCAGATAAGCCCCGGTGCACGACCAGCCAATAGAATGAGAGAGATTGGAGAGGGGGCGGGGTCGTGTAGAGGGAGCAAGACTCAGCAAAAGAGAGAGAGAGAGAGAGAGAGAGAGAGAGAGAGAGAGAGAGAGAGAGAGAGAGAGAGAGAGAGAAAGAGAGAGAGAGAGAGAGAGAGAGAGAGAGAGAGAGAGAGAGAGAGAGAAGGAGAGAGAGAGAGAGAGAGAGAGAGAGAGACAGAGAGAGAGAGAGAGAGAGAGCACAGTATGCCCTTGCCTCCCTCCTTCCTCTCTATTATAAAACTGAAAGGAGACTGAAAAGAGGAACAGTAGAGCTGGAAAACAAAGAAAGACACTGAAAGAGTACGGCATAGAAAGGACAGGGAGAGAGAGACGGGGTAAAATAACGGGACGTGCGTGAAGAGAGAGAAAGCGAGACAGACAGCTCAGTGCAGCAGCATCACCACTTCCACCACCTCTCTTCCATAGCTACCTTTACCTCCTCCCTCCCTCCCTCCCTCCTCCTTTCTGTATTCCATCTCCCCTGGTTCTCCCTCCTTCTCTCTGTACTCCATCTCCCCTGGTTCTCCCTCCTCCTCTCTCTACTCCATCTCCCCTGGTTCTCCCTCCTCCTTTCTGTACTCTGTGTCCCCTGGTTCTCCTCTTCTCTGTCTACTACTATTACCGACAGCAGGACCATGGATACAGGAAGCCCCAGGAAGATCCAGTTCACCATGCCTCTCCTGGACTCACACCTGGACCCAGAGGCTGCTGAACAGGTGAGAGAGAGGACTGGGGAAGGTACGGGAGGCAAGAAGGGCTGAGGAGGGGAGGGCAGAGGGGGCTAGTGAAGGGCTTAGAAGGGGAGGGCAGGGAGGGCTAGAGTAGGGAAGGTGGGGCAGAGATGGCTGGGGAGGGATGGGGAAGATGGTGTAGGAGGCTTGAAGGGGGTGAGCGGGGACAGTCACACGGAGTGATGGTACAGGACCTTACAACAAGCTGTTAGGTTTCCTAGGTGACACTTACGGGATCAAAAAGTTACAGTTTTACCGGTGCTATTGCACTCAGTCTCCGACCTGAAAAGGCATAGGGACAGGTTCGGCATGGTGAGGGGTCACAGGGTTATGTAACCAGACTTCACAGCCTCTCAATAGTGTCTGTTCTGAGAGCTCAATGTTCAATGTGTTGGGATCAATTAGTTATGACACGGGACGTTGTAGCCCCTACAGAGCAGAGTCTCCATTCTGTATAGGGCAAGGGACCTTTCGAAGGCTTTTACTGTGTTTCTGAAGCAAATAGTTGCAGTGATTTTCGTGCTATTGCAGTTGCTGACTCCGTGGTATTAGGAATTGTTACGAGTGAAATTATGAATGTTCAGAGAACAGCTAACTTTTAAAGATCTTTTGTTTTTTTTCGGCGTTGATCAATGGCATAAAGTCTGTAGGTAGGCAGCCACCTCTCTGTGCCATTGGTGGCTGTTTAACAATCTGATGGCCTTTTTCAATCTCTCTGTCCCAGCTTTGATGCACCTGTACAGACCTCACCTTCTGGATGGAAGCGGGGTGGACAGGTAGTGGGGTCAGGTGGTTATTGTCCTTGATGATCTTTTTTGCCTTCTTGTGAGGCAGGTAGTTTGCCCCCGGTGATGTGTTGTCCAGACCGCACCACCCTCTGGAGAGCACACACACCACTGGTACCAAGAGAGAACGGTTGGTTAACGGTTGGTTAACGGCTGGTTAACGGCTGGTTAACGGTTGGTTAACTGTTGGTTAATGGTTGGTTAACGGTTGGTTAATGGTTGGTTAACGGTTGGTCAACGGCTGGTTAACGGTTGGTTAATTGTTGGTTACATTAACGGTTGGTTAACGGCTGGTTAACGGTTGGTTAATTGTTGGTTACATTAACGGTTGGTTAACGGCTGGTTAACGGTTGGTTAACGGTTGGTTAACTGTCTCCCTGGACTATTTGTCATCAGCTACAGTACCGGTTAAAAGTTTGGACACACCGACTCATTTAAGGATTTTTGATGGCCTTTTTCAATCTCTCTGTCCCAGCTTTGATGCACCTGTACAGACCTCACCTTCTGGATGGAAGCGGGGTGGACAGGTAGTGGGGTCAGGTGGTTATTGTCCTTGATGATCTTTTTTGCCTTCTTGTGAGGCAGGTAGTTTGCCCCCGGTGATGTGTTGTCCAGACCGCACCACCCTCTGGAGAGCACACACACCACTGGTACCAAGAGAGAACGGTTGGTTAACGGTTGGTTAACGGCTGGTTAACGGCTGGTTAACGGTTGGTTAACTGTTGGTTAATGGTTGGTTAACGGTTGGTTAATGGTTGGTTAACGGTTGGTCAACGGCTGGTTAACGGTTGGTTAATTGTTGGTTACATTAACGGTTGGTTAACGGCTGGTTAACGGTTGGTTAATTGTTGGTTACATTAACGGTTGGTTAACGGCTGGTTAACGGTTGGTTAACGGTTGGTTAACTGTCTCCCTGGACTATTTGTCATCAGCTACAGTACCGGTTAAAAGTTTGGACACACCGACTCATTTAAGGATTTTTCTTAATTTTTTACTATTTTATACATTGAAGAATAATAGTGAAGACATCAAAACTATGAAATAACACATATGAAATGATGTAGTAACCAAAAAAAGTGTTGAACAAAATCTAAATATATTTGAGATTTGAGATTCTTCAAATTAGCCACAATTTGCCTTAATGACAGATTTGCACACTCTTGGCATTCTCTCAGGCAACATCCAGACTGCGTCATCTGATGTGTTAAGTATTGAGCGAGTCAATGGTACTTCCTGCTTTAGTTTTTGCTTGTATGCGGGAATCAGGAGAATAGAGTTATGGTCAAATTTGTCAAGTGGAGGGCGAAGGAGAGCTTTGTACACGTCTCTGTGTGTGGATTAAATTCCTCTGCTTGCACATGTAACATGCTGGTAGAAATGTAGGTAAAACGGATTTAAGTCTCCCTGCATGAAATTCCCCAGCCACTAGGAGCGCTGCATCTGGATGAGCATTTTAAAAGAATAGAAAATAATAGAGTAGAAAATAATACAATAGAAAATAGAGTAGAATAGAAAATAATAGAGTAGAAAATAATAGAGTAGAATAGAAAATATTAGAATAGAAAATAATAGAATAGAAAATAATAGAAAATAATAGAAAATAATAGAATAGGGAGACGACGAACATTACAGTATTGTATGCTGCTACATAAATTATGTAATATCTCAGGGAGCGCATTTCGTTACAGCCTTGGTCTAAAAGGTATAAAATAAAATAAATTCCTCATCAACCTACACACAATACCCCATAATGACATCACAATACCCCATAATGACATCACAATACCCCATAATGACATCACAATACCCCATAATGACATCACAATAGCCCATAATGACAATGAAAAAACAGGGTTAATACATTTTTGCAAATGTACTAAATATAAAAAATATAAATACCTTATCTACGTAAGTATTTAGACCCTTTGCTATGGGACTTGAAATTGAGCTCACCACAGGTGCATCCTGTTTCTATCCTTGAGATGTTTCTACAACTTGATTGGAGTCCACCTGTGGTAAATTCAATTGATTGGACATGATTTGGAAAGGAGAGGAGAGGGACGGAAGCTATACTGTTACATTAGGATAGATTAACAGTAGTGTTAGGATAGATTAACAGTAGTGTTAGGATATATTAATAGTAGTGTTAGGATAGATTAACAGTAGTGTTAGGATAGATTAACAGTAGTGTTAGGATATATTAACAGTAGTGTTAGGATAAACTAACAGTAGTTTTAGGATAGATTAACAGTAGTGTTAGGATAGATTAACAGTAGTGTTAGGATAGATTAACAGTAGTGTTAGGATAGACTAACAGTAGTGTTAGGATAGATTAACAGTAGTGTTAGGATAGATTAACAGTAGTGTTAGGATAGATTAACAGTAGTGTTAGGATAGATTAACAGTAGTGTTAGGATAGATTAACAGTAGTGTTAGGATAGATTAACAGTAGTGTTAGGATAGATTAACAGTAGTGTTAGGATAGATTAACAGTAGTGTTAGGATAGATTAACAGTAGTGTTAGGATAGATTAACAGTAGTGTTAGGATAGACTAACAGTAGTGTTAGGATAGATTAACAGTAGTGTTAGGATAGATTAACAGTAGTGTTAGGATAGATTATTAGTAGTGTTAGGATAGATTAACAGTAGTGTTAGGATAGATTAATTTCTCTGGGATATGTGGGACGGTAGCGTCCTACCTCGACAACAGCCAGTGAAATTGCAGTGCGCCAAATTGAAAACAACAGAAATCTCATAATTAAAATTCCTCAAACATACAAGTATTATACACCATTTTAAAGATGAACTTCTTGTTAATCCAGCCGCAGTGTCTGATTTCAAAAAGGCTTTACGGTCAAGCACACCTTTCGATTATGTTAAGTCAGCGCCTAGTCACAGAAAAACATACAGCCATTTTCCAAAGAAGGAGAGGTGTCTCAAAAGACAGAAATAGCGTTAAAATTAATCACTAACCTTTGATGATCCTCACCGGATGTGACTCCCAGGACTCCATGTTAGACAATACATGCGTGTTTTGTTCGATAAAGTTCATTTGAAATTGGTGCATTATGTTCAGAAATGCATTGTCTCAAACAAACATCCGGTGAAAGTGCAGAGAGCCACATCAAATTACAGAAATACTCATCATAAACATTGATGAAAGATACAAGTGTTAAACACACAATTAAAAATAAACTTCTCCTTAATGCAGCCGCTGTGTCAGATTTCGAAAAGGTTTTACGGTAAAAGCACACCATGCAATTATGTTAATTCAGGGCCTAAAACATACAGCCATTTTCCAACCAAGGAGAGGTGTCACAAAACTCAGAATAGCGTTATAAATATTCACTTACCTTTGATGATCTTCTTTGGAATGCACTCCCAGAAATCCCAGTTCCACAGTAAATGTTTGTTTTGTTCGATAAAGTCCATAATTTATGTCCAAATACCTCCTTTTTGTTTGCGCGTTTAGTTCACAAATCTAAATTCACAAGGCGCAGGCACTTAGTTCAGACGAAAAGTCAAAACAGTTCCATTACAGGTCGTAGAAACATGTCAAACGATGTATAGAATCAATCTTGTTTTTATCATAAATCTTCAATAATATTCCAACCGGACAATCCCTTTGTCTTTAGAAATGAAAAGGAACGGAGCTCGCTCTCAAGCCGCACGCGCGACTCATGGCATTCTGCCAGACCCCTGATTCAAACAGCTCTAATTCGCTCCCCCTTCATAGTAGAAGCCTGAAACAAAGTTCTAAAGACTGTTTACATCTAGTGGAAGCCTTAGGAAGTGTTAGGATAGATTAACAGTAGTGTTAGGATAGATTAACAGTAGTGGTAGGATAGATTAACAGTAGTGTTAGGATAGATTAGTAGTAGTGCTAGGATAAATTATTAGTAATGTTAGGATAGATTAGTAGCTGACAAACCTCCTGGCATTAACAACTTAGATGGAAAGCTACTGAGGATGGTAGCTGACTCTATAGCCAATCCTGTCTGTCGTATTTTTAATATGAGCCTAGAGGTAAGTCTTTGTCCTCAGTCCTGGAGGGAAGCCAAAGTAATTCCACTACCCAAGAGTGGTCAAGCGGCATTTTACTGGTTCTAACAGCAGACCTATAAGCTTGCTGCCAGCTCTTAGCAAATTGCTGGAAAAAATGGTGTTTGAAAAAATACAATGCTATTTCTCTGTAAACAAATTAACAAGACTTTCAGCATGCTTATATAGAATGGCACTCAACATGTACTGACTGCACAGACAAAAATGATACATTGATAAATTGATAATAAGATGAATTGTACTGTTAGACTTCAGTGCAGCTTTTAATATTGTTGACCATAACATGTTGTTATGTAAACGTAAGTGCTATGGCTTTTCAACCTCTGGTATATTGTGGATTCAGAGCTATCTATCCAATGGAGCTCAAAGGGTTTTCTTTAGTGGAAGCGTCTCTAATGTCAAACATGTAAAGTGTGGTGTACCGCAGGGCAGCTCTCTAGGCCCTCTACTTTCACTAATAACTTGCCACTGGCATTAAACAAAACATGTGTGTCCATGTATGCTGAGGATTCAACCATATACGCACGCATCAGCAACCACAGCTAATGAAGTCACTGAATTTATTAATTTTTTTACTACCTTTATTTAACTAGGCAAGTCAGTTAAGAACAATTCTTATTTTCAATGACGGCCTAGGGACAGCGGGTTAACTGCCTTCTTCAGAGGCAGAACAACAGATTTTTACCTTGTCAGCTCAGGGATTCAATATTGTAACCTTTCTGTTACTAGTCCAATGCTCTAACCACTAGGCTACCCTGCCGCCCCTTAACGAAGATTTGCAGTCTGTTTTGGAGTGGGTGGCCAGTAATAAACTGGTCCTGAACATCTCTAAAACTAAGAGCATTGTATTTGGTACAAATAATTCCTTATTAAGGGCTAGATCTCAGCTGAATCTGGTAATGAATGGTGTGGCTGTTGAACAAGTTGAGGAGACTAAATTACTTGGCGTTACCTTAGATTGTAAACTGTCATGGTCAAAACATATAGATTCAATGGTTGTAAAGATGGGGAGAGGTCTGTCCGTAATAAAGAGATGCTCTGCTTTTTTGACACCACACTCCAAAAAACAAGTTCTGCAGGCCCTAGCTTTGTCTAATCTTGATTATTGTCCAGTCGTGTGGTCCAGTGCTGCAAGTAAAGACCTAGTTAAGCTGCAGCTGGCCCAGAACAGAGTGGCACATGTTGCTCTTCATTGTAATCAGAGGGCTAATATAAATACTATGCATGCCAGTCTCTCTTGGATAAGAGTTGAGGAGAGACTGACTGCACCACTTATTATTATAAGAAACAATGTGTTGAAAATCCGAAACTGTTTGCATAGTCAACTTACACACAGCTCTGACACACACACTTATCCCACCAGACATGCCACCAGAGGTCTTTCCATAGTCCCCAACTCCAGAACAAATTCAAGAAAACGTACAGTATTATATAGAGCCCTTAACCATTTCACAATCAACTTTTACCAGTTGATGTAGACACAAATAAAATATATATTCATGACAATCTTTCTGAAATACGTGCATATATTGGTTTCACTTCAGGACCAGACTTTTCCAGAGCAGATTGTGGATAAATACTTTTAAAAATCTTTATAATACTGAAGACATGCATTTTTGGCAAATTCATTCAAATGAAATATGATATAGAATTGAAAAAAATGACAGAATATCAACAATTCTCAATTGGAAAGTCTGGAGAATATATCTAAGGATAACCACAGATCATTCGGTGTAAATGCAGACGTTTCTGAAGTGGAAAACAATTAGTTGGCATGTGGGAAGACTTCCGGGGAAATGTTAGTTAAAGACAAGTACACTAAATTAAGACTACCAAGTGCCAAAAGCCTATTTAGAAGCAATCACGATCTCTTCAAAATAAGTTTATTAAATGTAGTCCAGTATGTAACATTGTCTATGAAAGGGGCTTTGAAATTCTGTGTAATTCAATGTAGTGAGCTTTGAAATGATTGATGTATGTCAATTTTAAAGTTGTTAAAAAGAAGAAAATGCTTTATGATGGTAGTATGATAATCGAAATAAACATTTTCGTTATTTCGATATTTTCGATATTTGTATGTGTACTTTTTGAAAATACTAATATTAACGGACCAAAATACCCAGAATTCTCAAAATTGATAGGTAGATGCAAAAAAATGTAATTTCAGCCAGTGGTGCTGAAAAGTCTTTCTGCATTTCATTGTGGAGTGTCTCAGTGTGGAGCAGAAGCAGAATCACAGTGTTTCAGTGTGGAGCAGCAGAAGAATTACAGTGTTTCAGTGTCCGTTTCTGTTTTTCTGTGAGCCCTGTTGTACCTTGACATGCCACAGTTTGATACTGTAGGTCAGGCTCTGGAGAGAAGCAGTATTCACTGTCCATCAAGCTATATTTCTAGGGGTGGAGTCCTGGAGATGGAGTCCTGGGGATGTGTCCTGGGGGATGGAGTTCTGGTGGTTGGAGTCCTGTGGTTTGAAGTCCTGGGAATGGAGTCCTGTGGTTTGAAGTCCTGGGGGATGGAGTCCTGGGGGATGGAGTTCTGGGGGTGGAGTCCTCGGGGTGGATTCCTGGAGGATGGAGTCCTGGGGATGGAGTCCTGGGGGATGGAGTCCTGGGGGATGGAGTCCTGGGGGATGGAGTTCTGGGGGATGGAGTTCTGGGGATGGAGTCCTGGGGGATGGAGTCCTGGGGATGGAGTCCTGGGGGATGCAGTCCTGGGGATGGCGTCCTGGGGATGGAGTCCTGGGGGATGGAGTCCTGGGGATGGAGTCCTGGGGATGGTGTCCTGGGGGATGGAGTCCTGGGGATGGAGTCCTGGGGAAAGGAGTCCTGGGGATGGAGTCCTGGGGGATGGAGTCCTGGGGGATGGAGTCCTGGGGGATGGAGTCCTGGGGATGGAGTCCTGGGGATGGAGTCCTGGGGATGGAGTCCTGGGGGATGGAGTCCTGGGGATGGAGTCCTGGGGGATGGAGTCCTGGGGATGGAGTCCTGGGGGATGGAGTCCTGGGGATGGAGTCCTGGGGATGGTGTCCTGGGGGATGGAGTCCTGGGGATGGAGTCCTGGGGGATGGAGTCCTGGAGGATGGAGTCCTGGGGGATGGAGTCCTGGGGGATGGAGTCCTGGGGATGGAGTCCTGGGGATGGAGTCCTGGGGATGGAGTCCTGGGGGATGGAGTCCTGGGGATGGAGTCCTGGGGGATGGAGTCCTGGGGATGGAGTCCTGGGGGATGGAGTCCTGGGGGATGGAGTCCTGGGGGATGGAGTCCTGGGGATGGAGTCCTGGGGATGGAGCCCTGGGGGATGGAGTCCTGGGGGATGGAGTCCTGGGGGATGGAGTTCTGGGGATGGAGTCCTGGGAATGGAGTCCTGAGGGATGGAGTCCTGGGGATGGAGTCCTGGGAGGGAGTAGTTAAAATGATGAATTGCTGCATTTATAGGTAATGTAACTCCATTAAGGACTTTGGTAGGCTTGAGTAAACGTCATTCCCATTATTCTGTATTTTATAAGCTGATGTCTAGACATATCTTTGTCCCTAGCCGGGAACATTACTGTTCATTTCTAGTGCTTCTGGGAGGCAGTTCTGGAAATATCAGGTCAGAGATACTGTGTTGGCTAAAACACCACTCATCTGTCCTACATTTAAAAATATTCTGGAAGCAAATCTGTTTTAATACGTTTGTATGGTTTTATTACTGTAACTGAAATGCATGCAAGTCCTCATGATCTATTCTTAGCATCTGCAATACTGAGAGAAGCCAGGAATTTACACAATAACCATATTACTAATACGTACAACAGATATCTATGTCTCCTTTGACTGAAATTGTATTGCAACTGCACTTCCTGGTGCCCAGTAAAATATAGTTCTTGTTAATTGTAGGATACAGAAATATAGCCTGTGCAAATGTTGTATAAGCTAATGTTATTTTGAATGAAGGCAAACCACAGTAGTGATAGTGTTGGAAGTGTCTGAAGACTAGCTGCAGACTGCAGACTAGCCTTGTCCTCTGACAAACCTCCCTGTTGATTCACCTTGAGATGAATTTCAAATCAAATCAAACTTTATTTGTTACATGTGGTAGACTTTACCGTGAAATGCTTACTTACCAGCCCCTAACCAACAATGCAGTTCAAGAAGAGTTAAGAAAATATTTACCAAATAAACTGAAGTAAAAAATAATAAAAGGTAACACAATAAAACAACAATAACGAGGCTCTATACAGGGGGTACAGGTACAGAGTCAATGTGGAGGCTATATACAGGGGGTACTGGTACAGAGTCAATGTGGAGGCTATATACAGGGGGTACCGGTACAGAGTCAATGTGGAGGCTGTATACAGGGGGTACAGGTACAGAGTCAATGTGGAGGCTATATACAGGGGGTACTGGTACAGAGTCAATGTGGAGGCTATATACAGGGGGGTACTGGTACAGAGTCAATGTGGAGGCTATATACAGGGGGTACTGGTACAGAGTCAATGTGGAGGCTATATACAGGGGGTACTGGTACAGAGTCAGTGTGGAGGCTATATACAGGGGGTACTGGTACAGAGTCAATGTGGAGGCTATATACAGGGGGTACTGGTACAGAGTCAATGTGGAGGCTATATACAGGGGGTACCAGTACAGAGTCAGTGTGGAGGCTATATACAGGGGGTACCGGTACAGAGTCAGTGTGGAGGCTATATACAGGGGGTACCGGTACAGAGTCAGTGTGGAGGCTATATACAGGGGGTACTGGTACAGAGTCAATGTGGAGGGTATATACAGGGGGTACCAGTACAGAGTCAGTGTGGAGGCTATATACAGGGGATACCGGTACAGAGTCAGTGTGGAGGCTATATACAGGGTGTACCGGTACAGAGTCAATGTGGAGGCTATATACATGGGGTACCAGTACAGAGTCAATGTGGAGGCTATATACAGGGGGTACAGGTACAGAGTCAATGTGGAGGCTATATACAGGGGGTACAGGTACAGAGTCAATGTGGAGGCTATATACAGGGGGTACAGGTACAGAGTCAATGTGGAGACTATATACAGGGGGGTACTGGTACAGAGTCAATGTGGAGGCTATATACAGGGGGTACAGGTACAGAGTCAATGTGGAGACTATATACAGGGGGGTACTGGTACAGAGTCAATGTGGAGGCTATATACAGGGGGTACTGGTACAGAGTCAATGTGGAGGCTATATACAGGGGGTACAGGTACAGAGTCAATGTGGAGGCTATATACAGGGGGTACTGGTACAGAGTCAATGTGGAGTCTATATACAGGGGGTACAGGTACAGAGTCAATGTGGAGACTATATACAGGGGGGTACTGGTACAGAGTCAATGTGGAGGCTATATACAGGGGGTACAGGTACAGAGTCAATGTGGAGACTATATACAGGGGGGTACTGGTACAGAGTCAATGTGGAGGCTATATACAGGGGGTACTGGTACAGAGTCAATGTGGAGGCTATATACAGGGGGTACAGGTACAGAGTCAATGTGGAGGCTATATACAGGGGGTACTGGTACAGAGTCAATGTGGAGTCTATATACAGGGGGTACCAGTACAGAGTCAATGTGGAGGCTATATACAGTGGGGTACCGACACAGAGTCAGTGTGGAGGCTATATACAGGGGATACCGGTACAGAGTCAATGTGGAGGCTATATACAGGGGGTACCGGTACAGAGTCAATGTGGAGGCTATATACAGGGGGTACAGGTACAGAGTCAGTGTGGAGGCTATATACAGGGGGTACTGGTACAGAGTCAGTGTGGAGGCTATATACAGGGGGTACCAGTACAGAGTCAGTGTGGAGGCTATATACGAGGGGTACAGGTACAGACAGAGTCAGTGTGGAGGCTATATACAGGGGGTACTGGTACAGAGTCAGTGTGGAGGCAATATACAGGGGGTACTGGTACAGAGTCAGTGTGGAGGCTATATACGAGGGGATACCGGTACAGAGTCAGTGTGGAGGCTATATACAGGGTGTACCGGTACAGAGTCAATGTGGAGGCTATATACATGGGGTACCAGTACAGAGTCAATGTGGAGGCTATATACAGGGGGTACAGGTACAGAGTCAATGTGGAGGCTATATACAGGGGGTACAGGTACAGAGTCAATGTGGAGGCTATATACAGGGGGTACAGGTACAGAGTCAATGTGGAGACTATATACAGGGGGGTACTGGTACAGAGTCAATGTGGAGGCTATATACAGGGGGTACAGGTACAGAGTCAATGTGGAGACTATATACAGGGGGGTACTGGTACAGAGTCAATGTGGAGGCTATATACAGGGGGTACTGGTACAGAGTCAATGTGGAGGCTATATACAGGGGGTACAGGTACAGAGTCAATGTGGAGGCTATATACAGGGGGTACTGGTACAGAGTCAATGTGGAGTCTATATACAGGGGGTACAGGTACAGAGTCAATGTGGAGACTATATACAGGGGGGTACTGGTACAGAGTCAATGTGGAGGCTATATACAGGGGGTACAGGTACAGAGTCAATGTGGAGACTATATACAGGGGGGTACTGGTACAGAGTCAATGTGGAGGCTATATACAGGGGGTACTGGTACAGAGTCAATATGGAGGCTATATACAGGGGGTACAGGTACAGAGTCAATGTGGAGGCTATATACAGGGGGTACTGGTACAGAGTCAATGTGGAGTCTATATACAGGGGGTACCAGTACAGAGTCAATAAGGAGGCTATATACAGTGGGGTACCGACACAGAGTCAGTGTGGAGGCTATATACAGGGGGTACCGGTACAGAGTCAATGTGGAGGCTATATACAGGGGGTACCGGTACAGAGTCAATGTGGAGGCTATATACAGGGGGTACAGGTACAGAGTCAGTGTGGAGGCTATATACAGGGGGTACTGGTACAGAGTCAGTGTGGAGGCTATATACAGGGGGTACCAGTACAGAGTCAGTGTGGAGGCTATATACGAGGGGTACAGGTACAGAGTCAGTGTGGAGGCTATATACAGGGGGTACTGGTACAGAGTCATTGTGGAGGCTATATACAGGGGGTACTGGTACAGAGTCAGTGTGGAGGCTATATACGAGGGGTACAGGTACAGAGTCAGTGTGGAGGCTATATACAGGGGGTACAGGTACAGAGTCAATGTGGAGACTATATACAGGGGGGTACTGGTACAGAGTCAATGTGGAGGCTATATACAGGGGGTACTGGTACAGAGTCAATGTGGAGGCTATATACAGGGGGTACAGGTACAGAGTCAATGTGGAGGCTATATACAGGGGGTACTGGTACAGAGTCAATGTGGAGTCTATATACAGGGGGTACAGGTACAGAGTCAATGTGGAGACTATATACAGGGGGGTACTGGTACAGAGTCAATGTGGAGGCTATATACAGGGGGTACAGGTACAGAGTCAATGTGGAGACTATATACAGGGGGTACTGGTACAGAGTCAATGTGGAGTCTATATACAGGGGGTACAGGTACAGAGTCAATGTGGAGACTATATACAGGGGGGTACTGGTACAGAGTCAATGTGGAGGCTATATACAGGGGGTACAGGTACAGAGTCAATGTGGAGACTATATACAGGGGGGTACTGGTACAGAGTCAATGTGGAGGCTATATAAAGGGGGTACTGGTACAGAGTCAATGTGGAGGCTATATACAGGGGGTACAGGTACAGAGTCAATGTGGAGGCTATATACAGGGGGTACTGGTACAGAGTCAATGTGGAGTCTATATACAGGGGGTACCAGTACAGAGTCAATGTGGAGGCTATATACAGTGGGGTACCGACACAGAGTCAGTGTGGAGGCTATATACAGGGGATACCGGTACAGAGTCAATGTGGAGGCTATATACAGGGGGTACCGGTACAGAGTCAATGTGGAGGCTATATACAGGGGGTACAGGTACAGAGTCAGTGTGGAGGCTATATACAGGGGGTACTGGTACAGAGTCAGTGTGGAGGCTATATACAGGGGGTACCAGTACAGAGTCAGTGTGGAGGCTATATACGAGGGGTACAGGTACAGACAGAGTCAGTGTGGAGGCTATATACAGGGGGTACTGGTACAGAGTCAGTGTGGAGGCTATATACAGGGGGTACTGGTACAGAGTCCGTGTGGAGGCTATATACGAGGGGATACCGGTACAGAGTCAGTGTGGAGGCTATATACAGGGTGTACCGGTACAGAGTCAATGTGGAGGCTATATACATGGGGTACCAGTACAGAGTCAATGTGGAGGCTATATACAGGGGGTACAGGTACAGAGTCAATGTGGAGGCTATATACAGGGGGTACAGGTACAGAGTCAATGTGGAGGCTATATACAGGGGGTACAGGTACAGAGTCAATGTGGAGACTATATACAGGGGGGTACTGGTACAGAGTCAATGTGGAGGCTATATACAGGGGGTACAGGTACAGAGTCAATGTGGAGACTATATACAGGGGGGTACTGGTACAGAGTCAATGTGGAGGCTATATACAGGGGGTACTGGTACAGAGTCAATGTGGAGGCTATATACAGGGGGTACAGGTACAGAGTCAATGTGGAGGCTATATACAGGGGGTACTGGTACAGAGTCAATGTGGAGTCTATATACAGGGGGTACAGGTACAGAGTCAATGTGGAGACTATATACAGGGGGGTACTGGTACAGAGTCAATGTGGAGGCTATATACAGGGGGTACAGGTACAGAGTCAATGTGGAGACTATATACAGGGGGGTACTGGTACAGAGTCAATGTGGAGGCTATATACAGGGGGTACTGGTACAGAGTCAATATGGAGGCTATATACAGGGGGTACAGGTACAGAGTCAATGTGGAGGCTATATACAGGGGGTACTGGTACAGAGTCAATGTGGAGTCTATATACAGGGGGTACCAGTACAGAGTCAATAAGGAGGCTATATACAGTGGGGTACCGACACAGAGTCAGTGTGGAGGCTATATACAGGGGGTACCGGTACAGAGTCAATGTGTAGGCTATATACAGGGGGTACCGGTACAGAGTCAATGTGGAGGCTATATACAGGGGGTACAGGTACAGAGTCAGTGTGGAGGCTATATACAGGGGGTACTGGTACAGAGTCAGTGTGGAGGCTATATACAGGGGGTACCAGTACAGAGTCAGTGTGGAGGCTATATACGAGGGGTACAGGTACAGAGTCAGTGTGGAGGCTATATACAGGGGGTACTGGTACAGAGTCATTGTGGAGGCTATATACAGGGGGTACTGGTACAGAGTCAGTGTGGAGGCTATATACGAGGGGTACAGGTACAGAGTCAGTGTGGAGGCTATATACAGGGGGTACTGGTACAGAGTCAGTGTGGAGGCTATATACAGGGGGTACAGGTACAGAGTCAGTGTGGAGGCTATATACGAGGGTTACCGGTACAGAGTCAATGTGGAGACTATATACAGGGGGTACCGGTACAGAGTCAGTGTGGAGGCTATATACAGGGGGTACCGGTACAGAGTCAGTGTGGAGGCTATATACAGGGGGTACTGGTACAGAGTCAATGTGGAGGCTATATACAGGGGGTACCGGTACAGAGTCAGTGTGGAGGCTATATACAGGGGGGTACCGGTACAGAGTCAATGTGGAGACTATATACAGGGGGTACAGGTACAGAGTCAATGTGGAGGCTATATACAGGGGGTACTGGTACAGAGTCAGTGTGGAGGCTATATACAGGGGGTACAGGTACAGAGTCAGTGTGGAGGCTATATACAGGGGGTACTGGTACAGAGTCAGTGTGGAGGCTATATACGAGGGGTACAGGTACAGAGTCAATGTGGAGGCTATATACGAGGGGTACAGGTACAGAGTCAATGTGGAGACTATATACAGGGGGTACAGGTACAGAGTCAGTGTGGAGGCTATATACAGGGGGTACTGGTACAGAGTCAGTGTGGAGGCTATATACGAGGGGTACAGGTACAGAGTCAGTGTGGAGGCTATATACAGGGGGTACTGGTACAGAGTCAATGTGGAGGCTATATACAGGGGGTACAGGTACAGAGTCAGTGTGGAGACTATATACGAGGGGTACAGGTACAGAGTCAGTGTGGAGGCTATATACAGGGGGTACAGGTACAGAGTCAATGTGGAGACTATATACAGGGGGCACCGGTACAGAGTCAGTGTGGAGGCTATATACGAGGGGTACAGGTACAGAGTCAGTGTGGAGACTATATACAGGGGGTACAGGTACAGAGTCAATGTGGAGGCTATATACAGGGGGTACTGGTACAGAGTCAGTGTGGAGGCTATATACAGGGGGTACCGGTACAGAGTCAGTGTGGAGGCTATATACAGGGGGTACTGGTACAGAGTCAATGTGGAGGCTATATACAGGGGGTACCGGTACAGAGTCAGTGTGGAGGCTATATACAGGGGGGTACCGGTACAGAGTCAATGTGGAGACTATATACAGGGGGTACAGGTACAGAGTCAATGTGGAGGCTATATACAGGGGGTACTGGTACAGAGTCAGTGTGGAGGCTATATACAGGGGGTACAGGTACAGAGTCAGTGTGGAGGCTATATACAGGGGGTACTGGTACAGAGTCAGTGTGGAGGCTATATACGAGGGGTACAGGTACAGAGTCAATGTGGAGGCTATATACGAGGGGTACAGGTACAGAGTCAATGTGGAGACTATATACAGGGGGTACAGGTACAGAGTCAGTGTGGAGGCTATATACAGGGGGTACTGGTACAGAGTCAGTGTGGAGGCTATATACGAGGGGTACAGGTACAGAGTCAGTGTGGAGGCTATATACAGGGGGTACTGGTACAGAGTCAATGTGGAGGCTATATACAGGGGGTACAGGTACAGAGTCAGTGTGGAGACTATATACGAGGGGTACAGGTACAGAGTCAGTGTGGAGGCTATATACAGGGGGTACAGGTACAGAGTCAATGTGGAGACTATATACAGGGGGCACCGGTACAGAGTCAGTGTGGAGGCTATATACGAGGGGTACAGGTACAGAGTCAGTGTGGAGACTATATACAGGGGGTACAGGTACAGAGTCAGTGTGGAGGCTATATACAGGGGTACTGGTACAGAGTCAGTGTGGAGGCTATATACGAGGGGTACAGGTACAGAGTCAATGTGGAGGCTATATACGAGGGGTACAGGTACAGAGTCAATGTGGAGACTAAATACAGGGGGTACAGGTACAGAGTCAGTGTGGAGGCTATATACAGGGGGTACTGGTACAGAGTCAGTGTGGAGGCTATATACGAGGGGTACAGGTACAGAGTCAGTGTGGAGGCTATATACGAGGGGTACAGGTACAGAGTCAATGTGGAGGCTATATACGAGGGGTACAGGTACAGAGTCAATGTGGAGACTATATACAGGGGGTACAGGTACAGAGTCAGTGTGGAGGCTATATACAAGGGGTACAGGTACAGAGTCAATGTGGAGGCTATATACAAGGGGTACAGGTACAGAGTCAGTGTGCGAGGGTACATTTTAGTTGAGGTAATATGTACATGTAGGTATGGGTGAAGTGACTATTGTAATGACTGTCCTGATCAGGTCAGGTTACAGGAGACCACAACCCTACAGATTATCTATCAACCCCAACAGAGGAGGAGAGATCTAGGGGTCTCAAGATGTGGGGGTTTTATGACCCCTCACGCCCCTGGTAAGTCTCAGGCCACAGACAAATTCCTTTGTCCTGTTACTATGGAGAACCAACCTCAGAACATTAAACATGAAATAAAGGGACTTCGGAACAATGGTTTCCGTCAGCCACAATGGTGGTCATGACGATAGATGGAATATGAAAATGTATGTCATTTTTGTTTTGTTATTAAAGGTTAATAGATGACGTTATTACAAAACATTGTAACGTGAAGAGTTTTCCTAGTATACGTTTGATGTTTACACATTGTACGTTGTATGGAAAATATCCAAATCAAAGAGAATGTTTTGGGAAAGATGAAATGTGAAGTTAGTTGTCTAAAATTGGATTTAAGTCAAATCTAGACATTGCCCATAACTTGGTACGCCCAGAGAATTGCCCTAAAGGCGATTACGCCCACTTCTGACCCAAGGGTATAAAACCTGTGAGCAAAACATTTTCAGGGAAGACTACGTGACCCAAGCTGCAGCCAAGGTCTAAAAAGTCAACGAACCCAGAATGCAACACAAGTTTGAAGACAAAGAAATCCTTTTCTACCCAAGCTACGGATGAGTAGCTGTGTCTAAGCGGGTGAATTCAAGTCGAACCACCTAGCCTCCATCTCCCATCAAATCGTGGTATCTAAAGGGTTTCATTCCTATGCTGTGAGCTCTGAGCTACAGAGCTGTCTGTCCTCAGAAGACCCCTTCCATAGCAAGGGTGAGGGAACAGACTCCTAAGCCAAAAGGACACTGACATCGGGAGGACTGACAGCGGCTGTTGTAAAATCGATATTCTGATTTTCTTTGAGTTAATTTGGGAAATAGAAACTCAATAAAAACTAGTTTTCCCATGGTGCCCCAGGTTAATGAGTTAACAGGTTAATGAGTTAACAGGTTAATGAGTTAAGAGGTTAATGAGTTAATAATTGGTTAACAGGTTAATGAGTTAACAGGTTAATGAGTTAACAGGTTAATGAGTTAATAATTGGTTAACAGGTTAATGAGTTAACAGGTTAATGAGTTAATAATTGGTTAACAGGTTAATGAGTTAATAATTGCTTGATTCAGTTAATCACGCAATTAGCAACTTGTAATCATTCGATGAGCATCAGTCGTCACATTAACTAATACAACGTCACGACACTATGCATAGATAATAAACAGCGAGTAGCAGCAGTGTACAAAGCAAATAGACAGGGAGGGGTCCATGTAAATAGTCCAGTGGCCATTTGATTAATTGTTCAGCAGTCTTATGGCTTGGGGGTAGAAGCTGTTAAGGAGCCTTTTGGTCCTAGACTTGGCGCGCCTCATCTGTGGATCTGTTGGGACGGTATGCGAATTGGAGTGGGTCTAGGGTGTCCGGGAGGATGCTGTTGATGTGAACCATGACCAGCCTATCAAAGCACTTCATGGCTACCGATGTGAGTGCTACGGGGCGGTAATCATTTAGGCAGGTTACCTTCGCTTCCTTGGGCACAGGGACTATGGTGGTCTGCTTGAAACCACGTCCTGGTAATCCGTCTGGCCCGCAGCTTTGTGAATGTTTACCTGTTTTAAGGTCTTGCTCACATCAGCTACCGAGAGCATTATCACATAGTCATCCAGAACAGCTGGTGCTCTCGTGCATGTTTCAGTGTTGTTTGTCTCTATGCAAGCATCAAAGAAATGTAACTTGTCTGGTAGGCTTGCGTCACTGCGCAGCTCGCGTCTGAGTTTCCCTTTTTAGTCTGTAATAGTTTTCAAGCCCTGCCACATCTGACGAGCGCCAGAGCCGGTGTAGTAGTATTCAATCTTAATCCTGTATTGACACTTGTTTGATGGTTCATCTGAGCGCATAGAGGGATTTTTTATAAGTGTCCGGATTAGTTTCCCGCTCCTTGAAATGGAAGCTCTAGCCTTTAGCTCAATGTGGATGTTGCCTGTAATCCATGGCTTCTGGTTGGGATATGTATAGCGGAGCGATGCGTAGGGTGTTTGCCTTTAATGCTTGTGACCCGGGTTTGCTTCCCTGTTCTGCCATTCACTACAGTATCCATAGCACAATGAGATTTAATTATAGGCTACTGTAAGTCTAGTAAACTGTAACCCTGCTACTGACCCAGCTCTGTGTAACTGATCAAACTCTGTGCTGCTAAACCAGCACTGTGCTACTGAACCAACTCTCTGCTACTGAACCAGCTCTATAATACTGAACCAGCTCTCTGCTTCTGAACCAGCTCTGTTCTACTGACAAACTCTGTGTTACTGAACCAGCTCTATGGTACTGAACCAGCTCTGTGCTACTAAACCATCTGTGTGCTACTAAACCATTTGTGTGCTACTGAACCAGCCCTGTGCTACTGAACCAGCTCCATAATACTGAACCAGCTCTATAATACTGAACCAGCTCTGTGCTACTAAACCATCTGCGTGCTACTAAACCATTTGTGTGCTTCTGAACCAGCTCTGTGCTTCTGAACCAGCTCTGTGCTAATGAACCAGCTCCATAATACTGAACCAGCTCTATAAACCTGAGCAAGCTCTATAATACTGAACCAGCTCTATGATACTGAACCAGCTCTATGATACAGAACCAGCTCTGTGCTACTGAACCAGCTCTATGATACTGAACCACCTCTATAATACTGAACCAGCTCTGTACTACTGAACCATATGTGTGCTACTGAACCAGCTCTGTGCTAATGAACCATCTGCGTGCTACTAAACCATTTGTGTGCTTCTGAACCAGCTCTGTGCTTCTGAACCAGCTCTGTGCTACTGAACCAGCCGTGTGCTACTGAACCAGCTCTGTGCTACTGAACCAGCTTTATAATACTGAACCAGCTCTATGCTACTGAACCAGCTCTGTGATACTGAACCAGCTCTGTGCTACTGAACCAGCTCTATAATACTGAACCAGCTCTGTGCTACTGAACCAGCCGTGTGCTACTGAATCAGCTCTGTGCTAATGTACCAGCTCTGTGCTACTGAACCAGCTCTGTGCTACTGAACCAGCTCTGTGCTACTGAACCAGCTCTATGATACTGAACCAGCTCTGTGCTACTGAACCAGCCATGTGCTACTGAATCAGCTCTGTGCTACTGAACCAGCCGTGTGCTACTGAATCAGCTCTGTGCTACTGAACCAGCTCTGTGCTACTGAACCAGCTCTGTGCTACTGAACCAGCTCTGTGCTACTGAACCAGCCATGTGCTACTGTTCTGTTGTACACCTCTGATCCTGAGCATCATAGAGAAGAAGGATTTCTGTCAGGGCAGAAAAAGAGACGGAGGCAGGAGAGTCCCAAAAACCTCCCTATTTCCTTTATACTGCATGGGCCCTGGTCTGAAGTAGCTCACTACTAGCCTATGGGTCCTGGTCAAAAGTAATGCCCTATAGAGGGACTAGGGTGCAATTTGGGATGAGAACTCAGACTCACTGCTGGCCCTCAAAAGCCCATGAATAATTTGGATAATTCAAAGTTGAACAAGACCGCTGTTACAAGGACAGGTCTATGAATAGTTCTATGTGATGGCTGTAGAAAGATGTTAGAACAGTCCCTGTTTCATACAATATAGAGCAATAGATGAAACATCCCAAGGCATGCTGTAGAGGGATGGTATTTTGTTATTTGGTGAAATTCAGACCAGACTACACCAGACTGTATGAATCGGAGAGAGAAGCACGGACTGACATGAACTGGTTATACAGAAATGAAGGGGTGTATTATATTCATTCTATTGTTACTATGATCCATCAGAACAACTGAAGAACTGTATTTTTCCAGCGCATTAGAATTCTTCACATGAACAACAGTAACAGAATCTTTGACTCTCCGTCCCCTTCGCTCTGTAAGACAGGGCTCTTTCTGTTCTCCATGTGGGAGTTATGATGAATTTGAAGGAGAGGGAGTTGGCAGGGAAGTGTGATGGAAAAAGGCTCTGCATGGGGAAGTGACGTGTGTGTGTGTGTGTCTGCAAGGAGATAACATAGACTCGTGAACAGTGTGTCATCAAGGAGATAACATTGACTAGTGAACAGTGTGTGTCATCAAGGAGATAACATGACTAGTGAACAGTGTGTGTCATCAAGGAGATAATATTGACTAGTGAACAGTGTGTCATCAATGAGATAATATTGACTAGTGAACAGTGTGTGTCATCAAGGAGATAATATTGACTAGTGAACAGTGTGTCATCAATGAGATAATATTGACTAGTGAACAGTGTGTCATCAATGAGATAATATTGACTAGTGAACAGTGTGTCATCAATGAGATAATATTGACTAGTAAACTGTGTGCCATCAAGGAGATAACATTGACTAGTGAACAGTGTGTCATCAAGGAGATAACATTGACTAGTGAACAGTGTGTCGTCAAGGAGATAACATTGACTAGTGAACAGTGTGTCATCAAGGATATAATATTGACTAGTGAACAGTGTGTCATCAAGGAGATAATATTGACTAGTGAACAGTGTGTTGTCAAGGAGATAATATTGACTAGTGAACAGTGTGTTGTCAAGGAGATAACATTGACTAGTGAACAGTGTGTCGTCAAGGAGATAATATTGACTAGTGAACAGTGTGTCGTCAAGGAGATAATATTGACTAGTCAGCCCCTATTAAAAGATCCTGTATCCAGTGCTATTCGCTGGGAAGGCAAAGCGAGACTTACAATTAGGGAAGCTTTCTTTCACTGGATAAGCTGCCTTTCACGAACCACGGAGGCTGTGTTTACACAGGAAGCCCAATATATTTAGTTCTGAGAAAAAGAGAAAAAGAAACAGGCATAAACTTTATATCTATATTTATATCTAGCCTCTAAAATAACCATCATATTGCTGTTCGATATCACTCCAGAACACTGCAGTACACTCATCAATAACACTGTGTGGGCTACAGGCTGTGAACACAAAGTAAACCAGGCTGTTATGGCAGAATGCCTCCTCTACAAACGGCAATAGGATTGGACTTCACATGACGCTCAGCCTTAGTCAGCAAGGCTGCCAGCTAGGCTACAGCTCATAACTGCTGCCGTGCGTGTGTGTCCAGTAACAATACACATCCCTGTAATTCTGCTGTTGGAGTCTATTGGAAGCACACAAACACATCTACGTTCTAACTCTTAGAAAAAACCCACCAACATAAAATATTCCCATTGGGTTTTCCGGGGATCTTACTGAATAATGACGGAAGTTCTGTCTCTTCTCTCCAGATCAGAAGACGTCGGCCCACACCTGCTACTCTGGTAGCATCCAGTGACCAGTCTTCTCCAGGTAATTAAACTAGTCTTCTCCAGGTAATTAAACTAGTCTTCTCCGTGTAATTAAACCAGTCTTCTCCAGGTAATTAAACCAGTCTTTTTCAGGTAATTAAACTAGTCTTCTCCACGTCATCAAACCAGTCTTCTCCAGGTCATAAAACCAGTCTTCTCCAGGTCATTAAACCAGTCTTCTCCAGGTCATTAAACCAGTCGTTTCCAGGTAATTAAAACAGTCTTCTCCAGGTAATTAAAACAGTCTTCTCCACGTCATCAAACCAGTCTTCTCCAGGTCATAAAACCAGTCTTCTCCAGGTCATTAAACCAGTCTTCTCCAGGTCATTAAACCAGTCTTTTCCAGGTAATTAAAACAGTCTTCTCCAGGTCATTAAACTAGTCTTCTCCAGGTAATTAAAACAGTATTCTCCACGTCATCAAACCAGTCTTCTCCAGGTCATAAAACCAGTCTTCTCCAGGTCATTAAACCAGTCTTCTCCAGGTCATTAAACCAGTCTTCTCCAGGCAATTAAACTAGTCTTCTCCAGGTAATTAAACCAGTCTTCTCCAGGTCATTAAACCAGTCTTCTCCAGGTCATCAAACCAGTCTTCTCCAGGTCATCAAACCAGTCTTCTTTAGGTCATTAAACTAGTCTTCTCCAGGTCATTAAACCAGTCTTTTCCAGGTAATTAAAACAGTCTTCTCCAGGTAATTAAACCAGTCTTCTCCAGGTAATTAAACTAGTCTTCTCCAGGTCATCAAACCAGTCTTCTCCAGGTCATCAAACCAGTCTTCTCCAGGTAATTAAACCAGTCTTCTCCAGGTAATTAAACTAGTCTTCTCCAGGTCATTAAACCAGTCTTCTCCAGGTAATTAAACCAGTCTTCTCCAGGTCATTAAACCAGTCTTCTCCAGGTAATTAAACCAGTCTTCCTCAGGTAATTAAACCAGTCTTCCTCAGGTAGTTAAACCAGTCTTCCTCAAGTAATTAAACTAGTCTTCTCCAGGTCATTAAACCAGTCTTCTCCAGGTAATTAAACCAGTCTTGTCCAGGTAATTAAACTAGTCTGCTCCAGGTCATTAAACCAGTCTTCTCCAGGTAATTAAACCAGTCTTGTCCAGGTAATTAAACCAGTCTTCTCCAGGTAATTAAACCAGTCTTGTCCAGGTAATTAAACCAGTCTTCTCCAGGTAATTAAACTAGTCTTCTCCAGGTAATTAAACCAGTCTTCCTCAGGTAGTTAAACCAGTCTTCCTCAGGTAATTAAACTAGTCTTCTCCAGGTTATTAAACCAGTCTTCTCAAGGCAATTAAACCAGTCTTCTCCAGGTAATTAAACCAGTCTTCTCCAGGTCATTAAACCAGTCTTCTCCAGGTAATTAAACCAGTCTTCTCCAGGTAATTAAACTAGTCTTCTCCATGTAATTAAACCAGTCCTTCCAGCTACTGGTCTGCCTCTCTAAACTTTAGGTTACCTGCCAAATTACACAACTATATCATTGATAATGTATTATAATACAGTTGTATTATACATTCCATGCCCTCCTACCTCACGCCCACTGAGTAACATGAGATGTACAGGTTGCCATGGTCAGATCTGCATCAAAAATACAGGCACACCATGTCATTTCCATATGAATAATAAACTGAAGCTTCCTGTTCTTTCTAACTAAGGAAACGTACAATGTTACTCCCCTGCCCAATCCAGCGGTAGTCTCACTGTCATTTCTCACTCTCTCCAGCCCCATTCTCCTGAGTCTCTTTCTGTCCTTCTCTAATTCTAGGATCTAAACTCCCCAGCCCCATTCTCTCCAGCTTTCCTTGGGATGTGTGATGATAGGGGACTCCCAGCTTTCCTGGGGATGTGTGATGACAGGGGACTCCCAGCTTTCCTGGGGATGTGTGATGACAGGGGACTCCCAACTTTCCTGGGGATGTGTGATGACAGGGGACTCCCAACTTTCCTGGGGATGTGTGATGACAGGGGACTCCCAGCTTTCCTGGGGGTGTGTGATGACAGGGGACTCCCAACTTTCCTGGGGATGTGTGATGACAGGGGACTCCCAGCTTTCCTGGGGATGTGTGATGACAGGGGACTCCCAGCTTTCCTGGGGGTGTGTGATGACAGGGGACTCCCAACTTTCCTGGGGATGTGTGATGACAGGGGACTCCCAACTTTCCTGGGGATGTGTGATGACAGGGGACTCCCAACTTTCCTGGGGATGTGTGATGACAGGGGACTCACAACTTTCCTGGGGATGTGTGATGACAGGGGACTCTCAGCTTTCCTGGGGATGTGTGATGATAGGGGACTCTCAGCTTTCCTGGGGATGTGTGATGACAGGGGACACCCAGCTTTCCTGGGGATGTGTGATGACAGGGGACTCCCAGCTTTCCTGGGGATGTGTGATGACAGGGGACTCCCAGCTTTCCTGGGGATGTGTGATGACAGGGGACTCCCAACTTTCCTGGGGATGTGTGATGATAGGGGACACCCAGCTTTCCTGGGGATGTGTGATGACAGGGGATCCATACTATGTATGACAGTGTTTTGGCACTGCTCCTCCTCTCCTCTCCTCTCCTCTCCTCTCCTCTCCTCTCCTCTCCTCTCCTCTCCTCTCCTCTCCTCTCCTCTCCTCTCCTCTCCTCTCCTCTCCTCTCTCTCATCTCTCTCTTCTTCCTGTGGGATTCCTCCCTCCCTCTCTCTCTCCTCTCATCTCTCTCTCCTCCCTGTGGGAATCCTCCCTCTCACCACTCTCTCCTCCTGTGGGAAACCTCCCTCCCCCTCTCTCTATCTCTCTATCCCTATCTCTCTCTCTCTCCATCTCTCTCTCTCTCTCTTTCTTTCCTCTCTGTGTGATACCTCTCCTCTCCTCTCCTCTACTCTCCTCTCCTCTCCTCTCCTCCTCTCCTCTCCTCTCCTATCTCTCATCTCTCTCTCTTCTTCCTGTGGGATTCCTCCCTCCCTCTCTCTCTCCTCTCATCTCTCTCTCATCCCTGTGGGAATCCTCCCTCTCACCACTCTCTCCTCCTGTGGGAAACCTCCCTCCCCCTCTCTCTATCTCTCTATCCCTATCTCTCTCTCTCCATCTCTCTCTCTCTCTCTTTCTTTCCTCTCTGTGTGATACCTCTCCTCTCCTCTCCTCTCCTCTCCTCTCCTCTCCTCTCCTCTCCTCTCCTCTCCTCTCCTCTCCTCTCCTCTCCTCTCCTCCCTGTGGGATTCCTCCCTCTCATCTCTCTCCTCCTGTGGGAAACCTCCCTCCCTCCTCTCTCTCTCTCTCTCTCTCTCTATCTCTCTATCTCTCTATCTCTATCCCTATCCCTATCCCTATCCCTATCCCTATCTCTATCTCTATCTCTATCTCTATCCCTATCTCTCTCTCTCTCTCTCTCTCTCTCTCTCTCTCTCTCTCTCTCTATCTCTCTATCCCTATCTCTATATCTCTATTTCTCTCTCTCTATCTTTCTATCCCTATCTCTCTCTCTCTCTTTCTGTCCTCTCTGTGTGATACCTCTCCTCTCCTCTCCTCTCCTCTCCTCTCCTCTCCTCTCCTCTCCTCTCCTCTCCTCTCCTCTCCTCTCCTCTCTCACTCTCTCACTCTCTCACTCTCTCACTCTCAATTCAAAGGGCTTTATTGGAAACATATGTTTACATTGCCAAAGAAAATGGAATAGGCAATAAACAAAAGTGAAATAAACAAGGGAAACATTAGTAAACATTACACTCACAAAAGTTGGAAAAGAATACAGACATTTCAAATGTTATATTATTGGCTATGTACAGCATTGTAGGTTTGTGCATGTAGTTGAACTATGACCTGGAAAATAAATATACTGTAGGATGTATTGGCAGTGTTGTTTGTGCTCCTTTTCTCATGGCAACGGGCCACACATCTTGCTGCTATGACTACACACTGTGGTATTTCGCCTAACAGATATGAGAGTTTATCAATGTTTGATTTGTTTTCAATTTCTTTGTGGGTCTGTGAGATCTGTGGGAATTATGTGCCTCTAGTATGGTCATACATTTGTCAGGAGGTTAGGAAGTGCAGCTCAGTTTCCACCTCATTTTGTGGGCAGTGTGCACATATCCTGTCTTCTGAACCAGATTTACCTACACCGGCCTTTCTCAATAGCAAGACTATGATCACTGAGTCTGTACAGAGTCAAGGATTTTCTAAGAAGGCCCTTACTTGCCTTGTCTCTCAGATTGTTCACAGCCTTGTGGAAGTGACCTATGGTGTTAATGTTTAGGTCGAGGTAGGTGTAGGGCAACAGTGTCTAGATAGAATTTGTATATTATTTTTGTCTTACTAAGATACACTGTCAGGGCCCAAATTTGACAGAACATGTGCAGGACATCTAGGTGCTGCTGTAGGCACTCCTTGGTTGGGGACAGAAGCACCAAATCATCAGCAAACAGTAGACATTTGAGTCCAGTAGGGTGAGGCTGGGTGCTACAGACTGCTCTAGTGCCCTTACTCAGGACATTGTTTTCACTGAGGAAATGTTGGAGGCTGCTGTTGATGATACTGCAAAGGATTTTTCTGAGATTGCTGTTGACGTATATTCCACGGTAATTACTAGGGTCAAATTTGTCTCCACTTTTGGTGTTTGGGGTGATCAGGCCTTGGTTACAAATATTAGGGAAGATGCTCTCTCTCTCTCTCTCTCTCTCTCTCTCTCTCTCTCTGTCTATGTCTATGTCTATGTCTCTGTCACTGTCTCTGTCTCTCTCTCTCTCTGTCTCTCCCCCTCTCTCTTTGTCTCTCCCCCTCTCCCTCTCTCTCTCTCCTACCCCTCTCTTCATCATCATCTCTGCACACTTTAAATAAAGAGATTGTGCAGCAGTGTACCATAATGTACCGTTGTGCATTATTTAAAACCCTGCAGATTACTCTGCCCTGCTTCCCAATGTAGCCCATCTCTCTACTTCATACAGGCTGTCACACACTGACTGGCAGAACGCAGAGACACACACAGACACACACACATATACACATACACACACACACACACACACACACACACACACACACACACACACACACAGCTCTCTCCTCTGACAAGTGAGCTGTAGCTGGCTGCCTGTTGTGAGTGTAATGTTAACTGTTCATTGTTAATTGTCACTTGCTTTGGCAGAGAGAGAGAGAGAGAGAGAGAGAGACACAGTCAGTTAAACTAAATATAGACTTATCAACACGTTCTGATAACATTGGGGTTAGTTACTCATTGTAGTGATAGGAAGGGACTAGTTGTTATAATGAGCTGACTTCAGAAATTCAGATGCCTAATATTTAACAGACGGACGATTGGACAGACAATCAGACTGATAGACAGATAAATAGATGGAGAGTCTCAGTTGGCCATTGTGTTAGATAGGACTGTATCCTTGTGTTAGATTCGTTATAGAACTCATTGCCCTTTATGGGCGTGAGGTTGTGTGTGAGAGAGAGAGAGAGAGAGAGAGAGAGAGAGAGAGAGAGAGAGAGAGAAACCTTCCATAACAAAGCCATCACCTACAGAGAGATGAACCTGGAGAAGAGTCCCCTAAGCAAGCTGGTCCTGGGGCACTGTTCACAAACACAAACACACCCTACAGAGCCCCAGGACAAGAGCACAATTAGACCCAACTAAATCATGAGGAAACAAAAAGATAATTACTTGACACATTGGAAAGAATTAACAAAAAAACAGAGCAAACTAGAATTAGAATGCTATTTGGCCCTAAACAGAGAGTACACAGCGGCAGAATACCTGACCACTGTGACTGACCCAAAATTAAGGAAAGCTTTGACTATGTACAGACTCAGTGAGCATAGCCTTGCTATTGAGAAAGGTCGCCGTAGGCAGACATGGCTCTCAAGAGAAGACAGGCTATGTGCACACATGCCAACAAAATGAGGTGGAAACTGAGCTGCACTTCCTAACCTCCTGCCCAATGTATGACCATATTAGAGAGACATATTTCCCTCAGATTACACAGATCCACAAAGAATTTGAAAACAAATCCAATTTTGATAAACTCCCATATCTACTGGGTGAAATACCACAGTGTGCCATCACAGCAGCAAGATTTGTGACCTGTTGCCACGAGAAAAGGGCAACCAGTGAAGAACAAACACCATTGTAAATACAACCCATATTTATGCTTATTTATTTTATCTTGTGTCCTTTAACCATTTGTACATTGTTAAAACACTGTATATATATATATATATATATATATATATAATATTACATTTGTAATGTCTTTATTGTTTTGAAACTTCTGTATGTGTAATGTTTACTGTTAATTTGTATTGTTTATTTCACTTTATATATTCACTTTATATATTATCTACCTTACTTGCTTTGGCAATGTTAACACATGTTTCCCATGCCAATAAAGCCCTTGAATTGAATTGAATTGAATTGAGAGAGAGAGAGAGAGAGAGAGAGAGAGACAGAGAGAGAGAGAGCTGTGACTATATAATAAAATAGAAACACCTCCTGATGTAGTTTTTAATGCAGCATGTTTTTGTTATCAGCAGCCGCTCTCTACTCTCTGTTGTTGTGTCAGCCCCAGGGCGGAGCGCAAATGGCATCCTATTCCATAAGGGCCCTCTTCAAAAGTAGTGTACTATATAGGGAATAGACGTACATACTGTCCTTGCTTTGAAACAGATCCTTCTAGACCCAACGATTGGAACTTGCTAAAATATTAACGTTTGATGCATCATCACAAACACAATCTGTTAACAACAACAACAAAAAAACACACAAAAAAAAAGAGTCCGTCTGGTTGACTGCCGTGTGTTTATGAGAGAACGTGTTCCATTGTTCCATTCAGTTGATATTAACGCCTGATGAGTTTGGAATTTGGTGCAGAGAAGAGTGATGAAACGCGTCACAGGCGTGTTGAACATAGCTGATCACATTTCATATGCAGACACACACTCAGACATACACTTACACGCGTACACACACACACACTGAACTGTGGTTTGTGTCTAGGGATGTTTAGGTTGCTAGGCAACAAGGTGGTGGTGTCCTAGAAACACACGCACAACACACACACACACACACACACTACTGTATTTATTGTGGTTAATGGTTTACTACAAGTTAGCCTAATCGATCGTTTTGTATTCCGATTTCACCACCTCAGTATCACTTCCCATGTTACCATGGTATCAATCAGAACTGATATGGAATCTATTGTACCAGCTATGCACACCTGGATTCAAATCCTATTTGAGATACAGGTATTTCATCTGCAAGATGGGCAGGGTTTGCACTTTTGTGACAATAGTATTGGTTCATCGTGTCTGGTAGAACTCAATCAAGCATTTAAAAAAATATATATATATATTTTAAAGAGTATGAAAACCCAGATCTGTCAGTCATTCGTGTCGTGTTGACGTTAATGTTAGCACTGTCCAGGGGAACTTGTGCAGCTGAGGTAGACAGAGGGGTCGTTACACCATCTGCTCTGACTGGAACAAGGTCAGCTTACATCTTCCTGTCTGAGAATACGGGCCTCAAAAAATGTAGTCTGCTAGACCTATTGGACTATATACTGGAACACAGCTGAAGTCTGGTAGACCTATAGGATTATATACTGGAACACAGCTGTAGTCTGCTAGACCTATAGGACTATATACTGGAACACAGCTGTAGTCTGCTAGACCTATAGGACTATATACTGGAACACAGCTGTAGTCTGGTAGACCTATAGGACTATATACTGGAACACAGCTGTAGTCTGCTAGACCTATAGGACTATATACTGGAACACAGCTGTAGTCTGCTAGACCTATAGGACTATATACTGGAACACAGCTGTAGTCTGCTAGAGTTATAGGACTATATACTGGAACACAGTTGTAGTCTGGTAGTAGTTATAGGACTATATACTGGAACACAGTTGTAGTCTGGTAGTAGTTATAGGACTATATACGGGAACACAGTTGTAGTCTGGTAGTAGTTATAGGACTATATACTGGAACACAGCTGTAGTTTGGTAGACCTATAGGACTATATACTGGAACACAGCTGTAGTCTGGTAGACCTATTGGACTATATACTGGAACACAGCTGTAGTCTGCTAGAGTTATAGGACTATATACTGGAACACAGTTGTAGTCTGGTAGTAGTTATAGGACTATATACTGGAACACAGTTGTAGTCTGGTAGTAGTTATAGGACTATATACGGGAACACAGTTGTAGTCTGGTAGTAGTTATAGGACTATATACTGGAACACAGTTGTAGTCTGGTAGTAGTTATAGGACTATATACTGGAACACAGCTGTAGTCTGGTAGTAGTTATTGGACTATATACTGGAACAAGTCTGTGTGTGGGTGAGTTATAGGACTATATTCTGGAACAAGTCTGTGTGTGGGTGAGTTATAGGACTATATTCTGGAACAAGTCTGTGTGTGGGTGAGCTAGGGGGACTATATTCTGGAACAAGTCTGTGTGTGGGTGAGTTATAGGACTATATTCTGGAACAAGTCTGTGTGTGGGTGAGCTAGGGGGACTATATTCTGGAACAAGTCTGCGTGTGGGTGTATATTCATTGTTTAGTCAATAATCTTGCTGTTGTCTCTCACAATTTATTTCTCAACTTATCTCTCATTTTCCCTGCTACAGAAATAGATGAAGACCGTCTTCCAAACCAGCTATACAAGGTAATTAACTGCGTCCTTCATCTGGAATGTTGTTAACGGAGAAATCACCAGTAACTAACAATACAAACACGGGTGGTGTCGTGTTCAAAAGCACTGCATCACCGTGCTGAGGTGTCACTACAGCCCGGGGTTCGATCCCCCGGCTGTGTCACAACCCGGCTGCGATCGGGAGCCCCAAATGACGACGCACAATTGGCCCAGCGCCGTCCTGGGTGGAGGAGGGTTTGGCTGGTGGGACGTTCCTTGGCTGATTGAGCTCTAGCGACTCCTTGTGACAGAACCTGGCGCCTGCAAGCTGATTCCATTTGTCAGTTGAACGGTGTATCATCTGACACATTGGTGCGGCTGACATCCGGGTTAAGAGAGCAGTGTGATAAAAACCTTTGCCTCTCCCGAGCCCATTGAGGAGTAGCAGCGATGAGCCAAGGGACCTAATTAGGGGACAAAACGGGCTAAAACAATATGGTCGTGGGCCATACCACCCTGAACACATCTGTTCAGGGTCGGGCCTGGTTAGTACTGGGATGGGAGACCGCCTGGGAATACCAGGTACCGTAAGCTAAAAAAATGTATGTAACCGTTGGATAGCAAATTAATATCATCTGACTACGTGGCTCACTTTATTGATCTCTGTTGACAGGCAGCCTTGATGAACTCTCCCAGGCAGAGGAGGAAGGGAGCAAGAGCCACGCCCACTATGAAAGGTAAGATCTCTCCCAGGCAGAGGAGGAAGGGAGCAAGAGCCACGCCCACTATGAAAGGTAAGATAATATAGCTTAGAAATGTAGAGAAGGTGACACATCAAGTGTGTATCAACATAATGTCATTTCAGACAGGCTCCTTTATACAATAAACATGGGACTTTCTTCAATGTAATAATCTGTTAGTCTGCCTAAAATGTGTTAATTGTTTCCTCAGTGTTGCACAAATCAACCTTTTATTAAGGGAGTAGCTGCTGATAGTTTCTCTGAGGAGACTGTCCAAGACCCACGTTATATATTCAGATTCAGTTTCCACTCTACTCCAGAACGAAACATAAAACTCCAAAATATCCTTCTCGTTCTGCAGAACAATCCTTTCTGAAACCCTTTTGTTGTAAGACTAGTTTGATAGTTTCTTTGAGACCGGCGTATATTCATCCGCCCACACACCATAACATGGGGTGAGTCACTCACTGCAAGCAGCTTGGACTATAATGAGTGTGGTTAAGAAGGCTGTGCTGGTTGATTAGAGCTAATTAATGAAAAGGACTGATGATGCTCTTCACCTATCGAACCGTGTTATGACTTCATAATACCTTTAATTAGAACTCTGACACATGATTTGTCAATGTTGACTTGTTGTTGACTCCTCCCTCCCTCTCTCTCTCCCTCCCCTCCCTCCCTCCCTCCCTCCCTCCCTCCCTCCCTCCCTCCCTCCCTCCCTCCCTCCCTCCCTCCCTCCCTCCCTCCCTCCCTCCCTCCCTCCTCACTCCCTCTCCCCCCTCCCTCTCTCTCTCCCTCCTCCCTCCCTCTCTCCCTCCTCCCTCCCTCCCTCTCTCCCTCCCTCTCTCTCTCCCTCTCTAACTCTCTCCCTCCCTCCTCCCTCTCTCCCCCCTCACTCCCTCCCTCCCTCTCTCTCCCTCCTCCCCTCTCTCCCTCTCTCTCTCTCTCTCTCTCTCTCTCTCTCTCCCTCTCTCTCTCTCTCTCCCCCCCTCCCCCCTCCCTCCCTCTCTCCTCCCTCCCTCTCTCCCTCCCTCCTCCCTCCCCCTCTCTCTCTAACTCTCTCCTTCCCTCCTCCCTCTCTCCCCCCTCACTCCCTCCCTCCCTCTCTCTCTCTCCCTCCTCCCTCTCTCCCTCTCTCCTCCCTCCCTCTCTCCCTCTCTCCCTCCCTCCCTCCCTACAGAGTTACAGTTCATGGTCGACCACCACCTGTATCAACAGCAGCAGCAGCAGGGTGGAGGTGAGAGGAGATTGTTTCCTAGGTTCCTTTCCTAGGTTCCTTTCCTTTTTATTTTCCCTGGCCAATGTGCCTAACTTTATGCATTACTTGCTCTTTAGGGGGGTTAGGCTTCATTACTGTTTTTTTAACCCCTTATACACTCCTCCTTACACTTGTGGAAATTGGCCTCTAATGGATACGGCTAAATGTAAATGTTTCCCACAGAAGAACTATAAAAAAATCATATGCATGAGCATGGTAGCAATTGAAAGAGAACAGTTTGGCTATTACGGGACAATTATTAGACCAAAGTTGAGGACGAATCAGATCACCTGACACAAGACTGAATCCAAAACACTGTTGATTTGATGTTCATTTGACATTTATTGTACTTTTCAAAGCATTTGTTGATAACAACATCTGAAAACACTCCAGATGTTCAGTAACGTAATTGTAACTTTAAGGACTCAAGAAAGTGACTTCTTTTTTTCACTTTTTTAAATTTAGCTCTTGTCGTGTCTTTGGCTATGCCGGATTAAGTGATATGACATGCTATTCTATAACATAATTTCTCCGTAATTAATATCACCTGATTGAGCTAATCATGTAAATGTAATTAACTAGAGAGTCGGGGCACCAAGAAAAAATATTTATAGAGCTGTTATCCTCCGAATAAACTCTTAAAGACCTAGTAATATTTTACATCAATAGCAGTGAATATTAATCATCACCTTAATTCAGTCTCATCTGAAAGTTGTAAATTCTTGGTTATCTTCACGAACCCTGGCTAACAAGTTGAATCAGCAATACAAAATTGGGTTTAATTATTTATTTACTAAATACCTAACTAATCACACAGAATTACACATACACTTAATTAATAATAACTTGATTACAAATTACGTCATAAAGGAAAACATCCCTAGCGGGCAGAACAGATATGACAGCTTGTCACACAAAAGAAAAGGGGCTGGGTTTGAGTGAAAGAGCGGGAAGACTGAGGAACAAAGTGAGAATCTGTGCTATCGTAAATACAGTATTTTATGCATTCTAAAGTACCGCCCATTTGGAAAAGGAAAATGCAATAAATATTTACTCTGAGCTGCGCTTCAGTAGGTTGATGGTAGATGGAAGGCCGTGTTGCCAAACCGAGTCCTTTGTCCTTTGAAGAATGTCTCTGGTGGTCAATTGGATACATTGTAGTAACATTGTTGTGTGATAGACGGGATACTCTGTCTGTTCCTTCCTAACCCTCGTTTGCAGCGTCTGTTTCTAACTCAACGGCTAGGAGGTATCACTTCTGTAGTGAATAAGAGTTCAAAGTTCATACCATTCGCAACGAAAGCTCACGCTGATGTTGGCTTCGCTCTGTAGTTATAATCTGAACCATTCTGACATCGAACCGTCGTCCTCACATCCTCGGAACAGGAGATTATATTGTCGTTAAGGCTTTATATAGGAAGGGAGAGGAGGGCGTGTTTGAAACGTTTTATAGCCCATGTCCCTTCACAGGGGTGGGCCACTGATTGAGCACAGCCCTAAACTTATGAAAACCCAAATTTCACATTTTAGAAGCTAAAATCACATTTCATTCCATCACAAATAATTTCATATTCAAACATTTAAATTGAACAACAATTCCATGTGAATCCGATAACTCTGATGTGTAGACTTTCCACTGTAGAGTTTATGTCATCTTATCATTGATGAGAATGTCTCAGATGACAACCGAACTGACATCATATTCATTAAGTACCACCGCACATGTTCAATTGGTCGGATTACGAGAATATAGTTAATTTCCCCCACCTTCTGATGTTCCCAGAATCACTGTGTTAACCAAGGGGTTTGCAAATGTAACATCAGTAGGGTAGAGAGAGGAAAAAGGAGGGAAGAGGTATTTATGACTGTCATTCACCTACCCCCAGGCCAACATCATGATTTGCTATTGAGGGGCGACAGGTAGCCTAGTGGTTAGAGCGTTGGGCCAGTAACTGAAAGGTTGCTCGGATCTAATCCATATCGTAGTATGGTAGTAGGTTCCTGTCTGTATCAAGAATGGTCCACCACGCACTTAAACTGGAATTAGGCGAAGTATTAGAATTTTAGCAACCACAAAATGGCGGAGTGATTTCAGCATATTGCATCTTTAAGTGCCTTTGAACTGGGTATGGTAGTAGTTGTCAGGCACACAGGTTTGAGTGTGTCAAGAACTGCAACGCTGCTGGGTTTTTCCCATGTGTATCAATAATGGTCTACCACCCAAAGGACATCCAGCCAACTTGACACAACTGTATTGGAGTCAACATGGACCAGCATCCCTGTGGAATGCTTTCGACACCTTGTAGAGTCAACATGGACCAGCATCCCTGTGGAACGCTTTCAACACCTTGTAGAGTCAACATGGACCAGCATCCCTGTGGAACGCTTTCGACACCTTGTAGAGTCAACATGGACCAGCATCCCTGTGGAATGCTTTCAACACCTTGTAGAGTCACCATGGACCAGCATCCCTGTGGAGCGCTTTTCACACATTGTAGAGTCCATATAGTCCATATATCTGTCCTGACGAATTGAGGATGTTCTGAAAGCAAAAGGGAAGGTGCAACTTAATATTAGGAAAGTGTTGTTAATGTTTTGTACACTCAGTGTAAATCGCAATCTAGATCAGATGGGCATCATTTGATAGAGTATTATATTACCAATATGGCTAGCTAAGTTATAAAATACAATCTCAGAGTGTTTAGCCTTTCAAAAGCCACTTCAGGCAAACAGATTGGAAATGTGGGTGCACATAGAATGGAGTCATGAGTGCATTCAGCTGTGTGTGTGTTCCTTGCCTAATCTTATTCACAATTTGAGGAACACAGGCTGTTCAGGACAACCCAGGCTATAACACGTCATTCTTGTAGCTGTACATCATTTCTGAAATACATTTCACTGATTGACTGAATGATTGATTGATTGACTGAATGATTGATTGATTGCACAGAAATGTGTTTTCACAAGCTCCATATATATAACACAATATATAGGTGTAGAAGATGAGCGTATATGATATTATTCCAGGTGATGAGTGTTCCTCAGAGAGCTGTCTGTCCGACAGACCCAGCCCGGACGCTCTGCCCAACGGGGAGGAGGAGGAGGAGCTGGAGCTACCGGAGGACGAGGAGGCCTGGGGAACCGAGGACAAGGTCACTGCAGAGGCCTTCGAGAAGCCGCGCTGCCAGATGGAGGGTAAGGAAGGAGGAATAAAGGGAGAGACATAAGGAAAGATAGGGAAAGATAGGGAGAGAGAGATAAGGAAAGATAGGGATAGATAGATAGGGAGAGAGAGATAGGGAAAGATCGGTAGAGAGATATAGGGAAAGATAGGGAGAGAGAGATATAGAAAGATAGGGAGAGAGAGATAGGGAAAGATTTGGGAGAGAGAGATAGGGAAAGATAGGGAAAGACAGGGAGAGAGAGATAGGGAGAGAGAGATAGGGAAAGAGAGATAGGGAAAGATAGGGAGAGAGAGATAGAGAGAAAGGGAGAGAGATATAGGGAAAGATAGGGAGAGAGAGATAGGGAAATATAGGGAGAGAGATAGGGAGAGAGAGATAGGGAAAGATAGGGAGAGAGAGATAGGGAAAGATAGGGAGAGAGAGATATAGAGAGATAGGGAGAGAGATGTAGGGAAAGATCGGGAGAGAGATATAGGGAAAGATGGGAGAGAGAGATAGGGAAAGATAGGGAGAGAGAGATATAGAGAGACAGGGAGAGAGATATAGGGAAAGATAGGAGAGAGATATAGGGAAATAGGGAGAGAGATATAGGGAAAGATAGGGAGAGAGATATAGGGAAAGATAGGGTGAGAGAGATAGGGAGAGAGATATAGAGAGATAGGGAGAGAGATATAGGGAAAGATAGGAGAGAGATATAGGGAGATAGACATAGTGGGTGGAGAGAGTAAAAGGTAGGTAATAAATGGGGAAATTAAATGCAGTCCTGGCAACAGTGCTCACCTCCAACCTTGCCAACTGCTTTAATTAAATTCAGCAGTAAAAATAACCTTGAGTTTTCCCTGATGTGTCTGTGTCTGGATGGAGTCAGATCTACTAGATAGAGTTGTCCCTACTGTGTCTGTGTCTGGATGGAGTCAGATCTACTAGATAGTTGTCCCTACTATGTCTGGATGGAGTCAGATCTACTAGATAGAGTTGTCCCTACTGTGTCTGTGTCTGGATGGAGTCAGATCTACTAGATAGAGTTGTCCCTACTGTGTCTGTGTCTGGATGGAGTCAGATCTACTAGATAGTTGTCCCTACTGTGTCTGGATGGAGTCAGATCTACTAGATAGAGTTGTCCCTACTGTGTCTGTGTCTGGATGGAGTCAGATCTACTAGATAGAGTTGTCCCTGCTGTGTCTGGATGGAGTCACATCTACTAGATAGAGTTGTCCCTGCTGTGTCTGGATGGAGTCACATCTACTAGATAGAGTTGTCCCTACTGAGTCTGGATGGAGTCAGATCTACTAGATAGAGTTGTCCCTGCTGTGTCTGTGTCTGGATGGAGTCACATCTACTAGATAGAGTTGTCCCTGCTGTGTCTGTGTCTGGATGGAGTCAGATATACTAGATAGAGTTGTCCCTGCTGTGTCTGGATGGAGTCACATCTACTAGATAGAGTTGTCCCTGCTGTGTCTGGATGGAGTCACATCTACTAGATAGAGTTGTCCCTGCTGTGTCTGGATGGAGTCACATCTACTAGATAGAGTTGTCCCTGCTGTGTCTGTGTCTGGATGGAGTCACATCTACTAGACAGAGTTGTCCCTGCTGTGTCTGGATGGAGTCACATCTACTAGATAGAGTTGTCCCTGCTGTGTCTGGATGGAGTCACATCTACTAGATAGAGTTGTCCCTGCTGTGTCTGGATGGAGTAAGATCTACTAGATACAGTTGTCCCTGCTGTGTCTGGATGGAGTCAGATCTACTAGATAGAGTTGTCCCTGCTGTGTCTGTGTCTGGATGGAGTCAGATCTACTAGATAGAGTTGTCCCTGCTGTGTCTGTGTCTGGATGGAGTCAGATCTACTAGATACAGTTGTCCCTGCTGTGTCTGGATGGAGTCACATCTACTAGATAGAGTTGTCCCTGCTGTGTCTGGATGGAGTCACATCTACTAGATAGAGTTGTCCCTGCTGTGTCTGGATGGAGTCACATCTACTAGATAGAGTTGTCCCTGCTGTGTCTGTGTCTGGATGGAGTCAGATCTACTAGATACAGTTGTCCCTGCTGTGTCTGGATGGAGTCACATCTACTAGATAGAGTTGTCCCTGCTGTGTCTGGATGGAGTCACATCTACTAGATAGAGTTGTCACTGCTGTGTCTGGATGGAGTCACATATACTAGATAGAGTTGTCCCTGCTGTGTCTGTGTCTGGATGGAGTCACATCTACTAGATAGAGTTGTCCCTGCTGTGTCTGGATGGAGTCACATCTACTAGATAGAGTTGACCCTGCTGTGTCTGGATGGAGTCACATCTACTAGATAGAGTTGTCCCTGCTGTGTCTGGATGGAGTAAGATCTACTAGATACAGTTGTCCCTGCTGTGTCTGGATGGAGTCAGATCTACTAGATAGAGTTGTCCCTGCTGTGTCTGTGTCTGGATGGAGTCAGATCTACTAGATAGAGTTGTCCCTGCTGTGTCTGTGTCTGGATGGAGTCAGATCTACTAGATACAGTTGTCCCTGCTGTGTCTGGATGGAGTCAGATCTACTAGATAGAGTTGTCTCTGCTGTGTCTGGATGGAGTCACATCTACTAGATAGAGTTGTCCCTGCTGTGTCTGGATGGAGTCACATCTACTAGATAGAGTTGTCCCTGCTGTGTCTGTGTCTGGATGGAGTCACATCTACTAGATAGAGTTGTCCCTGCTGTGTCTGGATGGAGTCACATCTACTAGATAGAGTTGTCCCTGCTGTGTCTGGATGGAGTCACATCTACTAGATAGAGTTGTCCCTGCTGTGTCTGG
Organism: Oncorhynchus clarkii lewisi; assembly: GCF_045791955.1. Lineage (NCBI taxonomy): Eukaryota > Metazoa > Chordata > Actinopteri > Salmoniformes > Salmonidae > Oncorhynchus > Oncorhynchus clarkii. Next base: position 77,248,989 of record NC_092163.1, on the reverse strand, counting down.
ATGGAGTAAGATCTACTAGATACAGTTGTCCCTGCTGTGTCTGGATGGAGTCACATCTACTAGATAGAGTTGTCCCTGCTGTGTCTGTGTCTGGATGGAGTCAGATCTACTCGATAGAGTTGTCCCTGCTGTGTCTGTGTCTGGATGGAGTCAGATCTACTAGATACAGTTGTCCCTACTGTGTCTGGATGGAGTCAGATCTACTAGATAGAGTTGTCCCTGCTGTGTCTGTGTCTGGATGGAGTCAGATCTACTAGATAGAGTTGTCCCTGCTGTGTCTGTGTCTGGATGGAGTCAGATCTACTAGATAGAGTTGTCCCTGCTGTGTCTGTGTCTGGATGGAGTCAGATCTACTAGATAGAGTTGTCCCTACTGTGTCTGTGTCTGGATGGAGTCAGATCTACTAGATAGAGTTGTCCCTGCTGTGTCTGGATGGAGTCACATCTACTAGATAGAGTTGTCCCTGCTGTGTCTGGATAGAGTCAGATCTACTAGATAGAGTTGTCCCTACTGTGTCTGTGTCTGGATGGAGTCAGATCTACTAGATAGAGTTGTCCCTGCTGTGTCTGGATGGAGTCAGATCTACTAGATAGAGTTGTCCCTACTGTGTCTGTGTCTGGATGGAGTCAGATCTACTAGATAGAGTTGTCCCTGCTGTGTCTGTGTCTGGATGGAGTCAGATCTACTAGATAGAGTTGTCCCTACTGTGTCTGTGTCTGGATGGAGTCAGATCTACTAGATAGAGTTGTCCCTGCTGTGTCTGGATGGAGTCACATCTACTAGATAGAGTTGTCCCTGCTGTGTCTGGATAGAGTCAGATCTACTAGATAGAGTTGTCCCTGCTGTGTCTCTGTGTCTGGATGGAGTCACATCTACTAGATAGAGTTGTCCCTGCTGTGTCTGGATGGAGTCAGATCTACTAGATAGTTGTCCCTGGTGTGTCTGGATGGAGTCAGATCTACTAGATAGAGTTGTCCCTGCTGTGTCTGTGTCTGGATGGAGTCACATCTACTAGATAGAGTTGTCCCTGCTGGGTCTGTGTCTGGATGGAGTCAGGTTCTACTAGATAGAGTTGTCCCTGCTGTGTCTGGATGGAGTCAGATCTACTAGATATGTATTCTACATTATGGTTACCGTATCGGTGTCTTCGATACGCTATGGGCGACACACTATGTTTTTTGTCTCATAGTTTGTCAGAATAGAGGCGGAAGATGTATGAAAGGATGTAACACTCTGGTCTAGAGAAAGTCAGAGGGGAACCATCCATTTTGATCCACTGTTCTGGAATGACTCCTTTTAAAGATCGGCCTTTAAAAGTCACTCAGCATCAGACTGAATAGGTGCTTCTCTCCCGTCTCCATAATACAACAACAACAGGAATTGAACTGGAATAACGGAATTTGGCAAATATATGAATTTGATCATTTTAACAGTCATTGCCATTCTATTTAATTAAGGACATTTTCTGTGTTTGCAGCAGAGTTTTCGCGGAACAGTCTATCAGAAGCTACAGGGGGACATGAGTGCCCCCTCTCCGAGGAGGAAGTGGGATGCTCCGCCGTTCCCATGGCAGCAACATCATCGTCACAACAACAACAACAACACGTACTAGCAGGTAGGTTGAATCACTGCAGCCGTGGCAGACAGGAGAGACACTCTCCTAATCTCTTTGAAACCATCAGTGATCATTCAATGGGATCCTTTAGAATTCAGCCAGACAGCGTTTATTTGTATTTATTTATTTATTTATTTATTTATTTATATCTATTAAACTATTTAAAACTCTGTGGCTTCATTTGGCATGTTAAAGGTGCAAATATCTGTGATAGTGATTTGATCACTTGGTTTCAGAGCACCTGACATTCAGCGATATGCCTGCAGTAGTGTGTTGCCATTGGGAATGTTTTTGTGTTTATAAAATACTGCATACTGACTGTACCATTGAACGTACGTCAACGTTTGGAAGAGATTTCGAAAATTAAAAAAAGTTGAAAGAAATACTGTAGGAAAAAAAGATGACAAGCTGTCAAGTTCAACTTTATTTGTCCCAGAAGGCTTTTTTTTGGTTTTGCAGGAAAGGAGCATAAAAATGACAAATAAAATCCACATGGATCACAATGACACACAGTCCTAGTGGAATACAATGAGCTAGTCCATCAAGTCCTAGTGGAATACAATGAGCTAGTCCATCAAGTCCTAGTGGAATACAATGAGCTAGTCCATCAAGTCCTAGTGGAATACAATGAGCTAGTCCATCAAGTCCTAGTGGAATACAATGAGCTAGTCCATCAAGTCCTAGTGGAATACAATGAGCTAGTCCGTCAAGTCCTAGTGGAATAGACAGAATCTTTGTACGACTTGAAAAAAATTGTCATCAAGGTCCTGTCTACCAGGAACAAAGCTTATGCTGGCCCTTCTTACACAACATGTCAGTGTTACACTCAGAGTTCAATTTATTATCAATTATTGTGCCAAGATACTTGGAATCTACAGTGTCTACCAGCTGGCCCTTGATGACAGTGTTATGAAATCAATTCTGTCATAAGAATTGACTTTCACAGCAACGTACAACGTCATCAACAACAGGGCCATGGGCAGTTTCATCTGCATTAAGGAGACTAACTATTACAGAGTCGTCGGTAGTCTTCAGGAACCAGCTATTCATCAGTGTACAGGATATAGACGAGTGCTAAGTGGACAAAAATCTAGCCTTATCTTACTGATCGATCTCCTTTTCTCTCTCTCTCTCTCTCTCTCTCTCTCTCCCTGTGTGTGTGTGTGTGTCCAATATGTCAGCTGCAGACACAACAGCTGCGTCCACAGCGAGTCCACTGGCAGAGAAGAACACGAAGACACCCAACCAGGCCAAACATAACAAGTAGAACTGTAGAATCGTCTCCACAGCAACCTGGCATGCATCCTAAGTGGCATCCTATTCCCTAGCAATGAAGTGTACTCCTTTTGATCAGAGTAGTGCACTATATAGGGGATAGGGTGCCACTTGGAACGCAAACCTGACGTTCAATAAGTAACTTAGACAGACAGACAGAAGACAGACAATGACTGACCATCCTTTTGACAGACAGACTTACAACTGAATTCAATCTGTATCACAGAGGTATCGCAGAAGATTCGCATTAAAATGCAAATTCATTAAAATGCAAATTCATTCAAATGCAAATTCATTCAAATGCAAATTCATTCAAATACTACTTAAGAGTTTTTTGGGTGTCTGTACTGTACTTTACTATATATATTTTTGACAACTTTTACTTTTACTCCGCTACATTCCTAAAGAAAATCATGTACTTTTTACTCCATACATTTTCCCTGACACCTAGAAGTACTCGTTACATTTTGAATGCTTAGCAGGACAGGAAAATGGTCCGATTTACACACTTATCAAGAAAACATCCCTGGTCATCCCTACTGCCTCTGATCTGGCGGACTCACTAAACACAAATGCTTTGTTTGTAAATTATGTTTGAGTGTTGAAGTGTGCCCCTGGCTATCTGTAAAAATATATATATTATTGTGCTGTCTGGTTAGCTTAATATAAGGAATGTGAAATAATTTATATATATAATAGCAATTACATTTACTTTTGATACTTAAGTATATTTAAAACCAAATACTTTTAGACTTTTACTTAAGTAGTATTTTACTGGGTGACTTTCACTTTTACTTGAGTCATTTTCTATTAAGGTATCTTTACTTCTACTCAAGTATGACCATCGGGTACTTTGTTCACCACTGTGCAAAGGTAATTTCTGATTGAGCCAACATGTGCAGCTTTTACCGTGAATGCAGTCTCTGCGACCACGGGAACATTGCCTTTAATTGTCAATGGTTGTCACGCCTGCTCCCGCTCTCCCTCTCTGGCGCTCGACGGCGCCAGGCTCCCCATCATTACGCGCACCTGTCACCATCATTACGCGCATCAGTGCTCATTGGACTCACCTGGAACTCCATCACTTTGTTGATTGCCCCTCTGCATCTGTCTGTTCCTCAGTTTGTTCCCCATGTCAGCATTATTAATGTCATTATTTTTCCCTTCCAGACGATGTCCTTGTTCTGTTTCATGTCCGTTATTTATTAAGGGTTCCGCCCTGTACTTCTCGTCTCCCAGCGTCTGTCCTTACAATGGTGCTATAAAGCGGATATTCATCGCTACGGATGGAATAGAACCCTTTCTGTAGATATGGAGCTATCAGGGTATCGGTCTGGCCGGGCCTTATACCATGTAGGCGGAAACGGCAATGTGGCTACTTACATTAGGTCCAAAATCTTACAGTACCGGTCAAAAGTGGACACACCTACTCATTCCAGGGTTTTTCTTTAATTTTACTATTTTCCAGACTGTAGAATAATAGTGAAGACATCAAAACTATGAAATAACACATATGGAATCATGTAGTAACCAAAACAAGTGTTAAAAAAAATCTAAATATATTTTATATTTGAGATTCTTCAAAGTAGCCTTGACAGCTTTGCACTCTCTTGGCATTCTCTCAACCAGCTTCTCTTGGCAAACCCTGGAATGAGTAAAACATTCTCTAACATGAAGTTCCAAACCGGGACAGGAGATACGTATTTTGGCTATATACAAAGTGTTTTTTTTGTTGTACACACAAACTGTAGCAGCCTACCACTCTCATGTCTAATATGCCTCCTGCGTAAAACTCATGAATCAAAATATTGTTCATTGTTATTGTTGTCATTGTTAATTGGTTTATTCATTGTTAATTAATATAACTAAGATATTTATAAGATTGCTTTAATGTTTTAGGACATTCTGTCCTGGACTCTTGAAAAACAAGCAGTAGTCGTGGTTGGCTAACAGAGATCCTAAACAACAACAACATAACAGGATGCCTATTTTTATGAGTCACGGGGCAGTCAGAAGCCGCCTCACAAATGACACCCTATTCCCTATGTAGTGCACTACTTTTGACCAGGACCCATGGGGCACTAGTAAAAAGCAGTGCACTATATAGGAAATAGGGTGCCATTTGGGATGCGTGGAGGGAATAGTCTCTGATACAATTTCGGAACTGAGATCAGTCTCTGAAGTCTAAAATGACAGATAAGGGACCTTCCATTGGACAGAAGGACTCTGGCTGAACTTTGACCTTCTAAACTAAAACAACATTGACTACTGACATACCTCTCATGCATGGCACGACTTTTACCTCACACTCCCTTAGTACTGTGCTAAACCCAGTACATACACTGTTTTTTTTGGTTCAGTACTTTTAATGTATGTACAATAACAACATCCAAAAACGTACGTAACTTATTTCATCTTTGGTAATTATATTTATTTTCTACAGGATTGATCCCATACTCTGATTTGGCATTAGGCCCATGATTGAGTGACATTTTAAACTACAGATGTAGAATTTTAATTTGATCACCCTGTTGCAGGAGATCTTTCTTGCGTTGCAGGACATGTAAAACTTTGAGATTTTAGACTTGATTGTTCCTGTAGACTTGATTGTATCAAACCCTACCATTGGGACAATTAATTATATTTATCATAATTCACATTTATCAAACTGGCTTAAATTAAGATTCTACACCTGTATTGAGCTGTCGACAGCTACTGGTCAGTGTCATCATGTCCTTTTGATTATAGACTGGGTCTTTATTCCATGTTATATATGTATAGTACACAGCAAATGAATCACGTGCAAATTAAAGATGTCTACAGAAATGTCATGTCTATAGAGAGATTGGTTTTCCAAATATTTAGCACTGAACACTTAAATGAACACATTGTTTAGCCATTGTTGATGGACACATACATTATACTGTATTTATTTTATTTTCTCAGTTATAAACGATGGTATACAAAACAAATCTATATCAGCGTTTTGGCTAAACTTTATTGGTTTGAATTGATAATGATTACAAAGTGTAATCTAATGGCTCTATTCAATCTGTATCTCGGAGATTCAACGTTACAGCGTGATTGAAATTTAAAGGCAACGTTCCCAGGGGAGAATGCATTCATCCAGAAACGTTGCAGATTGAATTGAGCCCTAAAATTTGATATATGATACAATAAAGTGTAGATGTGAAAGAAGTGTCTGTTTTACTTTTTTTTTTTAACATCCTAATTAACTGTAAAAATTGCTCTTATTGCTCAACCAATAGTAGGCCTTAATACAGTAAGAACCACCAATAGCAGGCCTTAATACAGTCAGAACCACCAATAGCAGGCCTTAATACAGTAAGAACCACCAATAGCAGGCCTTAATACAATAAGAACCACCAATAGCAGGCCTTAACACAGTAAGAACCACCAATAGCAGGCCTTAACACAGTAAGAACCACCAATTCAGGCCTTAATACAGTAAGAACCACCAATAGCAGGCCTTAATACAGTAAGAACCACCAATAGCAGGCCTTAATACAGTAAGAACCACCAATAGCAGGCCTTAATACAATAAGAACCACCAATAGCAGGCCTTAATACAGTAAGAACCACCAATAGCAGGCCTTAATACAGTAAGAACCACCAATAGCAGGCTAAGAAGGTGTGAGTCCCAACTGGCACCCTATTCCCTTCAAAGGGAATAGGGTGCCATTTTGGACCCAGCCAATAAACCTGTGACATTAGTGTTGCATCACTGACCTATAGTGTGGAGTCAGGTTGACTTGTATTACAACCCTAAAATAGACCATTCAGCTTATCAATTATTCACTAGACGTAGAGCTATGAGCCAAAAAAACTACCTAAATATTTCAAACGTGACCAGGTTTTCACCAAAGTATTTCATAATACCACTGTAGCCCGGTTTAGTCTTCCTCCCCACAGTATTCCCCCCTTTTTACTGGAGGACCAGTGAACTGGACTCTGCTGACGGACTGGCCTGATATCGCAGCCTGGTCCCAGATCTGCAGTGATTCAACCAACACCTCTGACTATAACTGTCTGTCATGCCTTTGATATACAGTGTCCGTATCAGGACGGACTCAGGATCACAACATTCACGATACAAAACTGGCACAGTATGTTAGTCCTGGGCTGATAGTCAGAGGAGTTGGCTAATGATCCGGGACAATGGCTACTAATATTCAGTATAGTTCACACTTCAAATTCTTTGGACAACAGATGAAGAATATGATGAAAAATTACTTTTTTGTTTTGACATTTCATGTGAATATTAAATGGTACATCCAAATCTCCTCAGTGGAACGGTAGAATATTAAGCAGTAGAAACTCTTTATCGTGTACTTCTGTACTTTACATCTCCCATCAACAACAGTCACTACATATCTCCAGAATGTTACTACCCTCTAACATTGCCCATATTACATTTAACATACATGCTACCCATGTTACCCATGTTACCCATGTTAACCCTGTCACCCCTGTTACCCATGCTACCCATGTTACCCATGCTACCCATGGTACCCATGTTACCCATGCTACCCATGTTACCCATGCTACCCATGTTACCACTGTCACCCATGTTACCCATGCTGCCCATGTTACCCATGCTACCCATGTTACCCATGTTACCCATGTTACCCATGTTACCCATGCTACCCATGTTACCCATGTTACCCATGTTACCCCTGCTGCCCATGCTACCCATGCTACCCATGTTACCCATGTTACCCATGTTACCCATGTTACCCATGTTATCCATGCTACCCAGGCTACCCATGTTACCCATGTTACCCATGTCACCCCTGCTGCCCATGTTACCCATGTTACCCATGCTACCCATGTTACCCATGTTACCCATGTCATCCCTGCTGCACATGTTACCCATGTTACCCATGCTACCCATGCTACCCATGTTACCCATGTTACCCATGTTACCCATGCCACACCTGCTGCCCATGTTACCCATGCTGCCCATGTCACCCATGTTACCCATGCTACCCATGTTACCCATGTTGCCCATGCTACCCATGCTACCCATGGTACCCATGTTGCCCATGTTACCCATGCTACCCATGTTACCCATGTTACCCATGTCACCCCTGCTGCCCATGTTACCCATGTTACCCATGCTACCCATGCTACCCATGTTACCCATGCTACCCATGTTGCCCATTCTGCCCATGTTACCCATGTTACCCATGCTACCCATGCTACTCATGTTACCCATGTTACCCATGCTACCCATGCTACCCATGCAACTCATCTTACCCATGCTACCCATGTTACCCATGTTGCCCATGTTACTCATGTTACCCCTGCTGCCCCTGCTACCCATGTTACCATGTTACCCATGTTACCCATGTTACCCCTGTTACCCCTGCTACCCATGTTACCCCTGCTACCCATGTTACTCCTGTTACCCCTGTTACCCCTGTTACCCCTGTTACCATGTTACCCATGTTACCCCTGCTACCCCTGTTACCCCTGTTACCATGTTACCCATGTTACCCCTGTTACCCATGTTACCCCTGCTACCCATGTTACCCCTGCTACCCATGTTACCCCTGATACCCATGTTACCCCTGATACCCATGTTACTCCTGTTACTCCTGTTACCCCTGTTACCCCTGTTACCATGTTACCCATGCTACCCATGTTACCCATCTTACCCCTGCTACCCATGTTACCCATGTTACCCCTGCTACCCATGTTATCCCTGCTACCCATGTTACCCTGATACCCATGTTACCCATGTTACCCCTGCAACCCATGTTACCCCTGTTACCATGTTACCCATGCTACCCCTGCTACCCATGTTACCCCTGTTACCCATGTTACCCATGCTACCCATGTTACCCCTTATACCCATGTTACCCCTGATACCCATGTTACCCCTCTTACCATGCTACCCATGCTACCCATGTTACCCATCTTACACCTGCTACCAATGTTACCATGTTACCCATGTTACCCATGCTACCCATATTACCCCTGCTACCCATGTTACCCCTGATACCCATGTTACCCATGTTACCTTTGATACCCATGTTACCCATGTTACCCCTGACACCCATGTTACCCCTGATACCCATGTTACCCCTGCTACCCATGTTACCCATGTTACCCATGTTACCATGTTACCCCTGATACCCATGTTACCCATGTTACCTCTGATACCCATGTTACCCATGTTACCCCTGATACCCATGTTACCCCTGATACCCATGTTACCCATGTTACCCATGTTACCCCTGATACCCATGTTACCCATGCTACCCATGTTACCCATGATACCCATGTTACCCCTGATACACATGTTACCCCTGATACCCATGTTACCCCTGACACCCATGTTACCCCTGATACCCATGTTACCCCTGATACCCATGTTACTCATGTTACCTCTGATACCCATGTTACCCCTGATACCCATGTTACCCCTGATACCCATGTTACCCATGCTACCCATGTTACCTCTGATACCCATGTTACCCCTGATACCCATGTTACCCCTGATACCCATGTTACCCATGTTACCTCTGATACCCATGCTACCCATGTTACCCCTTATACCCATGTTACCCCTGATACCCATGCTACCCCTCTTACCATGCTACCCATGCTACCCATGTTACCCATCTTACCCCTGCTACCCATGTTACCATGTTACCCATGTTACCCATGCTACCCATATTACCCCTGCTACCCATGTTACCCCTGATACCCATGTTACCCATGTTACCCCTGACACTCATGTTACCCCTGATACCCATGTTACCCCTGCTACCCATGTTACCCATGTTACCCATGTTACCATGTTACCCCTGATACCCATGTTACCCATGTTACCTCTGATACCCATGTTACCCATGTTACCCCTGATACCCATGTTACCCCTGATACCCATGTTACCCATGTTACCCATGTTACCCCTGATACCCATGTTACCCATGCCACACATGTTACCCATGTTACCCATGTTACCATGTTACCCCTGATACCTATGTTACCCATGTTACCTCTGATACCCATGTTACCCATGTTACCCCTGATACCCATGTTACCCCTGATACCCATGTTACCCCTGATACCCATGTTACCCCTGACACCCATGTTACCCCTGATACCCATGTTACCTCTGATACCCATGTTACCTCTGATACCCATGTTACCCATTTTACCCATGTTACCTCTGATACCCATGTTACCCCTGATACCCATGTTACCCATGTTACCTCTGATACCCATGTTACCCCTGATACCCATGTTACCCATGTTACCCATGTTACCTCTGGTACCCATGTTACCCCTGATACCCATGTTACCCCTGACACCCATGTTACCCCTGATACCCATGTTACCTCTGATACCCATGTTACCCCTGATACCCATGTTATCCATGTTACCATGTTACCCATGCTACCCATGTTACCCCTGTTACCCATGTTACCCCTGATACCCATGTTACCCATGTTACCTCTGATACCCATGTTACCCATGTTACCCCTGATACCCATGTTACCCATGTTACCCATGTTACCCATGTTACCTCTGATACCCATGTTACCTCTGATACCCATGTTACCCATGTTACCCCTGATACCCATGTTTCCCCTGATACCCATGTTACCCCTGATACCCATGTTACCCCTGATACCCCTGACAGCCATGTTACCCATGCTACACATATGTTCTTTGTTCAGTTTCTTCATCAATGTTTTTCCTAACTGGTTAAACAATGTGTTTTTGGGTGAAAACATATTTGGTAATTAGCAAGCAACATGACCAGCATGTTTAATTTTAACCCTCATTAAATGACTATGATTTCCATATGGTTTCCATTGGCATCATACTACACGAGAGGGCCTCTCCGCTGTTGAGCACCATTACAACGTTAGAACAGTTCCTCTCCCCCAGTCGGCGGCTCCTTCGTCACGTTCTGATCCAAGATTCCTGAGAGGGGAAAGCAATGGAATATACAAATATGACTGAGCTACAGAGGACTGGGAAGAAGAACCATGCCTACATCTTTTAAATGTCTCTACTACCTCTCCTCGGGCTTCATGGAGATGAAAGAGAAATACTACCTGCATCCCAAATTGGACCCCATTTCTATATGTAGTGCACTACTTTTGACCAGGGCACATAAGGCCATGATCAAAGCTATTGCACTACATAGGGGATGGGGTGCTATTTCGGGAATTACACATGGAATATTTACAAGGCCATGACAAAACCCCAAGAGGCTTAATTAATTAAACCAACCCTGGACCCCAATCATGAAAGGGTAGTTTAATTGGCTAAGCTCGCGGTGGGCAATCACGACCTGCCATGGGGGGTGTAGTCACGCCCTGCCAGGGGTGGTATAGTCAGGTAAGGATGCCCACCCCTGAGGTATAACAAGGTAAGGTTGCCCACCCCTGAGGTATAACAAGGAGAGGTTGCCCACCCCTGAGGTATAACAAGGAGAGGTTGCCCACCCCTGAGGTATAACAAGGAGAGGTTGCCCACCCCTGAGGTATAACAAGGAAAGGTTGCCCACCCCTGAGGTATAACAAGGAGAGGTTCCCCACCCCTGAGGTATAACAAGGAGAGGTTGCCCACCCCTGAGGTATAAGAAGGTGTTAGTAGAAGTCTGTCACATTACCATTAGAGCCGCTCTCCTTCCATTTGAACTTGTTGTCTTCTGTGTGTCGTGTCCAGGTGGATCTGAAGGTGACCAGTTCTGAGGTGAAGTGAGCCAGGCTCCACTGTAGTCCTCTGGAACTCTCCTTCCACAGATTACTGGAGGGAGACAACAGCTGGTCGTCAGCAGACCTGGGTTCCAATGTTTATTTTTGGGGTTTTTATCTTCTCCGAATAATTTTTTTCCCTGTTTGATTGAGCCGACCTGAATTGTGCAGAATGGGCTGTTTGGGACTATTCTGTTGCTTCCATTGCACCAGGCAAACTTAATCAAGCACGAGTAAATATCAGAAAGAAAACCAATACATGGGATATGTGGTCACCTGTGCCGATTGCAGGGGTCTGGTGGGCCTGGGTTGTCTTCCACCAGGGGAATGACTATCTTCTCAGCCATGTCAGTCAGTAGGGAGAACGTAGGGTCTACTATGAAGTCTATGAAACCTACAAGAGACATGGAGTCTTAATGAGGACAGTTTAGTATTTAGTAGTGAATGGATCGTTATTCAGTAATGAATGGATCAGTATTCAGTAGTGAATGGATCAGTATCCAGTAGTGAATGGATCAGTATTCAGTAGTGAATGGATCAGTATTCAGTAGTGAATTGATCAGTATTCAGTAGTGAATGGATCAGTATTCAGAAGTGAATGGATCAGTATTCAGTAATGAATGGATCAGTATTCAGTAGTGAATGGATCAGTATTCAGTAGTGAATTGATCAGTATTCAGTAGTGAATGGATCAGTATTCAGAAGTGAATGGATCGTTATTCAGTAGTGAATGGATCAGTATTCAGTAGTGAATGGATCAGTATTCAGTAATGAATGGATCAGTATTCAGTAGTGAATGGATGAGTATTCAGTAGTGAATGGATCAGTATTCAGTAGTGAATGGATCAGTATTCAGTAGTGAATGGATCAGTATTCAGTAGTGAATGGATCAGTATTCAGTAGTGAATGGATGAGTATTCAGTAGTGAATGGATCAGTATTCAGTAGTGAATGGATCAGTATTCAGTATTCAGTAGTGAATGGATCAGTATTCAGTAATGAATGGATCAGTATTCAGTATTCAGTAATGAATGGATCAGCATTCAGTAATGAATGGATCAGTATTCAGTAATGAATGGATCAGTATTCAGTATTCAGTAATGAATGGATCGTTATTCAGTAGTGAATGGATCAGTATTCAGTAGTGAATGGATCAGTATTCAGTAATGAATGGATCAGTATTCAGTAATGAATGGATCAGTATTCAGTAGTGAATGGATCAGTATTCAGTAGTGAATGGATCAGTATTCAGTAGTGAATGGATCAGTATTCAGTAGTGAATGGATCAGTATTCAGTAATGAATGGATCAGTATTCAGTAATGAATGGATCAGTATTCAGTAGTGAATGGATCAGTATTCAGTAATGAATGGATGCGTAAGTGAATGATTTAATGGATTGTAAAGGTATTTTCAATGACCTATCTGCGACTCTGCGACTAGGGTGCTGTTCCGATCACACAGTGGAGAGAAAGGAAGACCTAGTTCTGCCTCTCTGTCACCCTCAGGAAGACAGAAAGAGAGAGAACACATTTCAATGGGCTTTCTAAGACACTCAACAACGAGCAAGATAATCCAAGAATAGTCATGAAATGAAACCGAACCGTCACAGTACACGAGACGACCCAGGTCTATCACAGTACACAAGACGACCCAGGACTGTCACAGTACATGAGACGACCCAGGTCTATCACAGTACCCAGTCAGGAACATCCTGTCCCTAGTTGTAAAGTTCAACCAGTGGTCCTACCTGTCTGAAGAACTCTTCCATGAGGGCTTTGGTCCAGCGAGAGTGCAGACCCCAGGGCTTGGAGGGGTGGCTGATGTCTGCAGTGTGCAGCAGTAGGGACAGCGCTTTGGGTTTGTCTATGCTGTTAGTCACAGGAAACAAACAGCGAGGAGTTATTGCTGGGTTTTTGGAGGAGGACCAAACTCTTGGACTTTCATGTAAATCATTGGAGTTACTGGGCGAGTTAAACACACTCATTCAATTCAGTTGACATGAAGTGCTCTTCAAAATACAAAAACAGGAATAAAATCCATCATTATATCTAAAAACAATGGTCTAGTAGTATCATATTCCTTACATTCGTCATCTCTAGCATACTCAGTTCTGTCATAATAATCTCCATCTCTGATCATGTGACCTGGGTGAAGCGGCACCTACCCTTCGTGCTGCTGCAGACACCCCTTAATGGCTTTGACCTGGACGAGGTGAGACGACATGTCCGTAGCCAACACCATCTCTATCACCAGCGCTCGCAGCTCCCTGTCACACATACACGCACACACACACACATACGCGCACCAACACACACACACGCACCAACACACGCACCAACACACACACACACACGCACCAACACAGACATGCACACATGCGCACCAACACACACACACACACACACATGCACAGGATTCAGAGAGGGGGGCAGTGCGGGAGGGGGAGGGAGAGGAGCGAGCACAGCGGAATGGGCTGTCATTTGGGACGCAGAGTCATTCTGCATTTTGAATCCTAAAGATAATCCCATGGGTTGTAACCTTTTCAGACTGTCCTGATGGGTTTCCTTGTTCCCATGGTAACCTAGATTTGTGCTGCTCAGAGCAGAGCTGTTGTTCCATTTGCTTCTGTCTGTCTGTCTGTCGATGTCTTTCTCTCAGTCTTTCTCTCTGTCTTTCTCTCTGTATGTCTGTCTGTCTGTCTGCTGTCCGTCCATCCGTCTGTCCGTCCATCTGTCTGTCTGTCTGTCTGTCTGTCTGTCTGTCTGTCTGTCTGTCTGTCTGTCTGTCTGTCTGTCTGTCTGTCTGTCTATGTCCGTCCGTCCATCCGTCTGTCTCACCACCTCTACCTTGCAAAACAATAATTTAGCAATTTTTGCTGGGCAGTTCGGAAGTCAATGAGGCATGTACTGAGTCATGTACTGTGCTGAGGCATGTACTGTGCTGAGGCATGTACTGAGCCATGTACTGTACTGAGGCATGTACTGAGTCATGTACTGTGCTGAGGCATGTAATGTACTGAGTCATGTACTGTGCTGAGGCATGTACTGAGTCATGTACTGTACTGAGTCATGTACTGTGCTGAGGCATGTACTGAGTCATGTACTGTGCTGAGGCATGTACTGTGCTGAGGCATGTACTGTACTGAGTCATGTACTGTACTGAGTCATGTACTGAGTCATGTACTGTGCTGAGGCATGTACTGAGGCATGTACTGTGCTGAGTCATGTACTGAGTCATGTACTGTGCCGAGGCATGTACTGCACTGAGTCATGTACTGTACTGAGGCATGTACTGAGGCATGTACTGAGGCATGCACTGTGCTGAGGCATGTACTGAGTCATGTACTGAGGCATGTACCGTGCTGAGGCATGTACTGAGTCATGTACTGTACTGAGTCATGTACTGAGTCATGTACTGAGTCATGTACTGTACTGAGTCATGTACTGTACTGAGTCATGTACTGAGTCATGTACTGAGTCATGTACTGTACTGAGTCATGTACTGTACTGAGTCATGTACTGTACTGAGTCATGTACTGTACTGAGTCATGTACTGAGTCATGTACTGTACTGAGTCATGTACTGTACTGAGTCATGTACTGTACTGAGTCATGTACTGTGCTGAGTCATGTACTGAGTCATGTACTGTACTGAGTCATGTACTGTACTGAGTCATGTACTGAGTCATGTACTGTACTGAGTCATGTACTGTACTGAGTCATGTACTGTACTGAGTCATGTACTGTACTGAGTCATGTACTGAGTCATGTACTGTACTGAGTCATGTACTGTGCTGAGTCATGTACTGAGTCATGTAATGTACTGAGTCATGTACTGTACTGAGTCATGTACTGAGTCATGTACTGTACTGAGTCATGTACTGTACTGAGTCATGTACTGAGTCATGTACTGTACGTCTGACCAACACTAAAACTCAGACGCTCAGCCCTCTGTGGAATGAGTGACACCACTGTTGTAGTGTATTCAAGGTCTGAAAGATGTCTAAGGTTTTTAATTTCCACTTTAAAATGTCAGACTTGATTTGCCATAACAAAACATGTATCAACCCCTTTAAAACATTTCCATTAATTATAATCCACATAATAATTATAATTTCCTGTTGCTGCAGGAATATTTTCCTGCTGTAGTAAACGGACTCAAATTAAGATCTAACATCTGTATCGTTCTTACATCCACTCTTCCCTGGAGAGGTTCATGAAGATGTTGGACTGGTCGTCTTGGAGAAGACGGAACGCAGCACTGATGTGGTGGCTCTCCTGGACTGACCGGTCGTTGTAGATCATAGCAAAGTCTGACCTACAGTACACAAAACACACAGATGGAAAACGTTCATGAAGTTAGATATCCTGGTCCTAGCCTGGTCCTGGTCTTGTCCTGGTCTTGTCCTAGCCTGGTCCTAGCCTTGTCCAGGTCTTGTCCTGGACCTAGCCCGGTCCTGGTCTTGTCCTAGCATGGTCCTAGCCTGGTCTTAGCATGGTCCTGGTCTTATCCTGGTCCTAGCCCTGTCCTAGCACATTGTGCTTTGTATGTGCTTTGGATAAATTATCTGTTTGCTGTTGTCATGCCTTTAACCCTAAACCTACAGACTTGGGACCAGGTGATAGTTTGTCCTGTGTCTGTCTAACAGAAACATGTTGAGCTTGACAATGACAGTGGGAGGATGTGGCTTAAGCACATACAAGCCAGGCTAATAGTTAGCATCACTGGGTGTAGTAACTGTATAGTAAGTAATAAAGTGGTGTTCATTATTTTTATTTATTTAACCTTTATTTAACCTTTATTTAACCTTTATTTAACCAGGCAAGTCAGTTAAGAACAAATTCTTATTTTCAATGACGGCCTGGGAACAGTGGGTTAACTGCCTGTTCAGGGGGCAGAACGACAGATTTGTACCTTGTAAGCTCGGGGATTTGAACTCGCAGCCTTCCGGTTACTAGTCCAACGCTCTAACCACTAGGCTACCCTGCCCGCCCCTCCACTCCAACCACTAGGCTACCCTGCCTGCCCCTCCACTCTAACCACTAGGCTACCCTGCCGCCCCTCCACTCTAACCACTAGGCTACCCTGCCTGCCCCTCCACTCTAACCACTAGGCTACCCTGCCGCCCCTCCACTCTAACCACTAGGCTACCCTGCCGCCCCTACACTCTAACCACTTGGCTACCCTGCTGCCCCTACACTCTAACCACTAGGCTACCCTGCCGCCCCTCCACTCTAACCACTAGGCTACCCTGCCACCCCTACACTCTAACCACTAGGCTACCCTGCCTGCCCCTCCACTCTAACCACTAGGCTACCCTGCCCGCCCCTCCACTCTAACCACTAGGCTACCCTGCCCGCCCCTCCACTCTAACCACTAGGCTACCCTGCCTGCCCCTCCACTCTAACCACTAGGCTACCCTGCCTGCCCCTCCACTCTAACCACTAGGCAACCCTGCCTGCCCCTCCACTCTAACCACTAGGCTACCCTGCCCGCCCCTCCACTCTAACCACTAGGCTACCCTGCCCGCCCCTCCACTCTAACCACTAGGCTACCCTGCCTGCCCCTCCACTCTAACCACTAGGCTACCCTGCCTGCCCCTCCACTCTAACCACTAGGCTACCCTGCCTGCCCCTCCACTCTAACCACTAGGCTACCCTGCCCGCCCCTCCACTCTAACCACTAGGCTACCCTGCCTGCCCCTCCACTCTAACCACTAGGCTACCCTGCCTGCCCCTCCACTCTAACCACTAGGCTACCCTGCCGCTCCTCCACTCTAACCACTAGGCTACCCTGCCGCCCCTCCACTCTAACCACTAGGCTACCCTGCCTGCCCCTCTACTCTAACCACTAGGCTACCCTGCCTGCCCCTCCACTCTAACCACTAGGCTACCCTGCCGCCCCCTCCACTCTAACCACTAGGCTACCCTGCCGCCCCTCCACTCTAACCACTAGGCTACCCTGCCTGCCCCTCCACTCTAACCACTAGGCTACCCTGCCGCCCCTCCACTCTAACCACTAGGCTACCCTGCCTGCCCCTCCACTCTAACCACTAGGCTACCCTGCCTGCCCCTCCACTCTAACCACTAGGCTACCCTGCCCGCCCCTCCACTCTAACCACTAGGCTACCCTGCCTGCCCCTACACTCTAACCACTAGGCTACCCTGCCGCCCCTCCACTCTAACCACTAGGCTACCCTGCCACCCCTACACTCTAACCACTAGGCTACCCTGCCTGCCCCTCCACTCTAACCACTAGGCTACCCTGCCCGCCCCTCCACTCTAACCACTAGGCTACCCTGCCCGCCCCTCCACTCTAACCACTAGGCTACCCTGCCTGCCCCTCCACTCTAACCACTAGGCTACCCTGCCTGCCCCTCCACTCTAACCACTAGGCAACCCTGCCTGCCCCTCCACTCTAACCACTAGGCTACCCTGCCCGCCCCTCCACTCTAACCACTAGGCTACCCTGCCCGCCCCTCCACTCTAACCACTAGGCTACCCTGCCTGCCCCTCCACTCTAACCACTAGGCTACCCTGCCTGCCCCTCCACTCTAACCACTAGGCTACCCTGCCTGCCCCTCCACTCTAACCACTAGGCTACCCTGCCCGCCCCTCCACTCTAACCACTAGGCTACCCTGCCTGCCCCTCCACTCTAACCACTAGGCTACCCTGCCTGCCCCTCCACTCTAACCACTAGGCTACCCTGCCGCTCCTCCACTCTAACCACTAGGCTACCCTGCCGCCCCTCCACTCTAACCACTAGGCTACCCTGCCTGCCCCTCTACTCTAACCACTAGGCTACCCTGCCTGCCCCTCCACTCTAACCACTAGGCTACCCTGCCGCCCCCTCCACTCTAACCACTAGGCTACCCTGCCGCCCCTCCACTCTAACCACTAGGCTACCCTGCCTGCCCCTCCACTCTAACCACTAGGCTACCCTGCCGCCCCTCCACTCTAACCACTAGGCTACCCTGCCTGCCCCTCCACTCTAACCACTAGGCTACCCTGCCTGCCCCTCCACTCTAACCACTAGGCTACCCTGCCCGCCCCTCCACTCTAACCACTAGGCTACCCTGCCTGCCCCTCCACTCTAAACACTAGGCTACCCTGCCTGCCCCTCCACTCTAACCACTAGGCTACCCTGCCCGCCCCTCCACTCTAACCACTAGGCTACCCTGCCTGCCCCTCCACTCTAACCACTAGGCTACCCTGCCCGCCCCTCCACTCTAACCACTAGGCTACCCTGCCTGCCCCTCCACTCTAACCACTAGGCTACCCTGCCGCCCCTCCACTCTAACCACTAGGCTACCCTGCCCGCCCCTCCACTCTAACCACTAGGCTACCCTGCCCGCCCCTCCACTCTAACCACTAGGCTACCCTGCCTGCCCCTCCACTCTAACCACTAGGCTACCCTGCCCGCCCCTCCACTCTAACCACTAGGCTACCCTGCCCGCCCCTCCACTCTAACCACTAGGCTACCCTGCCTGCCCCTCCACTCTAACCCCTAGGCTACCCTGCCCGCCCCTCCACTCTAACCACTAGGCTACCCTGCCTGCCCCTCCACTCTAACCACTAGGCTACCCTGCCCGCCCCTCCACTCTAACCACTAGGCTACCCTGCCTGCCCCTCCACTCTAACCACTAGGCTACCCTGCCTGAGAGATGAGGACCGATAGATGTAAAGGACTGAAAAAGAACTGCAAGTAGTTCATAATGTTCCCCTGATCAAACCCACTGTCTAAAGTCATTTGCATATGTGTTTATTAAGCAATACATTTAAAAAATACAAAATGGATGATATGTCAGAGCATTGAGATTCTCTCAGGGCCAAATACTGCACAATTTGTATTTGTATTTATTTTATATGAGCATGCATTTTATAGGAGAACTGCATGCTCATAACTTCAAGCTATCTAGCTGATGGCAGCAGGCCCTCGTGTTTCGTTCCCAAAATAAAGAGTTCATCTGTGTGCCAGGATACAGAGTTCTTAGGTCCATCTGTGTCTCTATGTGGAAAATCTACTGCTAAAAATACTGCCTTCCCTCCATAAGATATGTTTGCTTAAGAAGGAGTATGCAGGAGCTGTGAGTAGTTGAGAATCTCTCTCTCTCTCTCTCTCTCACATACACATTCGTAAACACTTCAGTAATCTAATAGAATCAGAGAATAAAAGTTTGGCATAGTTGGGGCAATGCTATTGTATTAAAACGCTTCCAAATGATTTATCTTTTTCACTATATCTCTCTCTGCACTATATCTCTCTCTGCATTTTTGAACACCTCAGTAATTCTCACTTTACGTCATCTTACTTTGTGTGAATGTGGAAGTTGTTTGTCGTTCCAGTGTGTTCGTAGTCATGGATGGCCGCAGCAAACAGTGACGCCAGGACCTCCAGTTCAGTCAACCAGTGCTGCACGTGAGACCCACACAGATACCCCTGTTATAAACATCATATATACTCCGTGGCCATTGTATTGGGTAAATCACACCATTCACATTTACATGTTTCTCCTACAGACATGGGAGTCCCCTTGTCCGTGGTTGTCTCTATAAAACAGACAGACAGGCATCGAGGTATTCAGGTACTCTTCGATTGAACGTGAGAGTGGACCAAATGACCTAAGCAACTTTGAATGTGGTATGATGGTCAGTGCCAGGTGCGCCACTTCCAGTATCACAGAAACGGCCGGGCCTCCTGGGCTTTTCACGCACGACACTGTCTAGGGTTTACAGAGAACGGTGAGACGAACAAACATCCAGTCAGCTGCAGTGAAAACTGCTCGTTGATGAGAGAGGTCGAAGGAGAATAGCAAGAACCGTGCAAGCTAACAGGCGGGCCACAAACAGGCAAATCTCTGGTCGGCGCCATATTATATATCTATACCAATTGAGCAACGTTTCCATGCCTCAAATAATTCAGGCTGTTCTGGAGGCAGGAGGGGGGAGGGGGGGTCTGACCCGGTACTAGATGGATGTACCTAATAAAGTGGCCACTGAGTGTACATAGCACAGTCATTATCATTATATAATTATTATACAGTAACCAGAGTTGGAGGCAAGACCAACACCGATACACTTGTTATTAACATCCCCATTTCACATTTACAGTAATTTACATTGGATTACAGTAAAAAAAAAAAAAATCACATAAATTGGCTTCCTTCACGTCCATCCATTACAGCTAGTGCCTTGAATTTTCCCCCACCACGTCACCTGACCTGGCAGGCCAACTATGGGCCTATAGACGGGTCAGGAAATTCCATTTCAAATACAACATTACAGAGATGATCTGTTGTAAACTGAGTGAAAAAGGTGCTGTACTGTACCACTAGTCCTGTACGGAGGAGCAGACAGTGGAGGGTTTGTGTGACGTCGGCTGCGTGGACACTGCTGTGGTAGGGGTTGCTGTGTTTACTGTAGCCTTTCTCCAGCTTCTCCAAGAAGGACATCAGACAGGAGATGGGGATCTGTAATAGGACGCCATATGACATCGAGAGTTCACATGGAGTCGGTGCATTGTGTTTGGTCCATACTGTATCATCAACCTCTCAAAGTCATCTGTGTCGGAATCTGCTCCCGAGTTGTACGACTTGTGCAAGAATCTTAGAATAATTCCATTTAGCTAGGAAAATATGTGTGCTTACTTCAACAGACAAACCATGTGTTTTTTTGGGCAGCGAGAGAAGTTTGAATTGTTATGAAGAATTAAATCTGTACAGAAACTGAAAGAGTTAGTTATGGTAAACTAGTCAAATATATAGTAGAGGATGTGCGAAGTGATTAGGTGGAGACCTTGAATCTGCTGTTGAGTCCGTATCGTGTGACCAGCTCCAGGAACAGGGTCTGTAGTGCGTGGTCATGGCAGACAGTGTTCAGAGCAAACACATCAAAGTTCCACCGGTCAATGTCCTAAAGATGGAGAGGATCGAGACGAACAGAGTCTGATCTCATTATGTCCACGTTGACTTTTATCAAGAGTTAGAGACAGTCTGATATTTAATTAAAAAAAAGATAGCTACATGTATTTAACCTTTATTTAACTAGGCAAGTCAATGAAGATCATATTGTTGTGATGGCCGACCAAGAGGCTCAAGGTCTCCTGCTGTGGACATTTTACTACATCATATTGTAGTAAGGTTTTGGTTTCTTGTCCACATGACCTGACCAGGAGAAACTAGTCACACGGTCAGGGAAACTCCTGGCTCTGCTCCCTATGTGGTGCCTAATTAGCTTAGGGAAACTGATTTGCCTAGTTTAAATAAAGGTTAAATAAAAAAAAATGTTTTTAAAAATGTGTTGCCCAATGAAAGACTTATAGACTGATAATAGATAAGACGTTGTTACCCGGAGACAGTTAACTACTGCTGCAGGTTGGTCAGGCATGGCAGCGGTGTAGGCCCTTCTGAACATCCTGAAACAACAGCACATGGAATGTTTGGCATTGGTACAATCTCAGAAGTGAATCTGTAATTTCCTTGTTTCAACCGAATGTGAATAATGCATTCCACTGCTAATGAACCTAGATGAACTTATCCTGACCCTGTGACACACTGTCACGCCCTGACCATAGTTTGCTTTGTATGTTTCTATGTTTTGTTTGGTCAGGGTGTGATCTGAGTGGGCATTCTATGTTGTATGTCTAGTTTGTCTGTTTCTGTGTTTGGGCCTGATATGGTTATCAATCAGAGGCAGGTGTTAGTCATTGTCTCTGATTGGGAACCATATTTACGTAGCCTGTGTTGTCATTGTGGGTTGTGGGTGATTGTCTATGTTAGTTGCTTGTGTCAGCACATTTCGTATATAGCTCCACGGTCGTTGTTCGTTTTGTATTCAGTGTTCAAGTGCCTTCTTTAATTAAAATATCATTTTGGTCCGCTTCTTACGACGATCGTGACACACACACACACACTTTACAAACCCTATGCACAACTTTATTTAGGAGTTTATTTTTTATTTATTTTTTTATATTTAATTTATTTCTCAAATGAATGAGGAGGACCATCCTCCTCGACCTCACTGGGTGAGCCTCCTTTGCAGTATAATATAAGTGAACGTCCTCATTGAGGATAATAACGTTTTCCATCTACCTCTCAACGAATATCCCAGCCTGCACTGCGTGGACGATGCTGCGGAACTTTGGTTTGTCGTCAGAGCGGCGGGCAGGGCGGCGGGCCCTCTGAGTGAAGGTTGAAGCCAGCCAATCAGTGACCTCCGTGGGCACGCCATCAGAGTGCAGCTTCTGGAGGTCATCCTCTGCATCCAGACCCGGTCTGAGAGGAGAGAGAACAAATCAGACCCTGTCTGAGAGAGACAGAGAGAGAGAACAAATCAGACCCTGTCTGAGAGAGACAGAGAGAACAAATCAGACCCTGTCTGAGAGGGGACAAAGAGAGAGAACAAATCAGACCCTGTCTGAGAGGGGACAGAGAGAACAAATCAGACCCTGTCTGAGAGGGGACAGAGAGAACAAATCAGACCCTGTCTGAGAGGGGACAGAGAGAACAAATCAGACCCTGTCTGAGAGGGGACAGAGAGGAGAGAGAACAAATCAGACCCTGTCTAAGTGAGACAGAGAGAGAGAACAAATCAGACCCTGTCTGAGAGAGACAGAGAGAGAGAACAAATCAGACCCTGTCTGAGAGAGACAGAGAGAGAGAACAAATCAGACCCTGTCTGAGACGGGAGGGAGAGAGAACAAATCAGACCCTGTCTGAGAGAGACAGAGAGAGAGAACAAATCAGACGCTGTCTGAGAGGGGAGGGAGAGAGAACAAATCAGACCCTGTCTGAGACGGGAGGGAGAGAGAACAAATCAGACCCTGTCTGAGACGGGAGAGAGAGAGAACAAATCAGACCCTGTCTGAGAGGGGACAGAGAGAACAAATCAGACCCTGTCTGAGAGAGGACAGAGAGAACAAATCAGACCCTGTCTGAGAGGGGACAGAGAGGAGAGAGAACAAATCAGACCCTGTCTGAGTGAGACAGAGAGAGAGAACAAATCAGACCCTGTCTGAGAGAGACAGAGAGAGAGAACAAATCAGACCCTGTCTGAGAGAGACAGAGAGAGAGAACAAATCAGACCCTGTCTGAGACGGGAGGGAGCGAGAACAAATCAGACCCTGTCTGAGACGGGAGGGAGAGAGAACAAATCAGACCCTGTCTGAGACGGGAGAGAGAGAGAACAAATCAGACCCTATCTGAAACGGGAGAGAGAGAGAACAAATCAGACCCTGTCTGAGACGGGAGAGAGAGAGAACAAATCAGACCCTATCTGAAATGGGAGCGAGAGAGAACAAATCAGACCCTGTCTGAGACGGGAGGGAGAGAGAACAAATCAGACCCTGTCTGAGACGGGAGGGAGAGAGAACAAATCAGACCCTGTCTGAGATGGGAGGGAGAGAGAACAAATCAGACCCTGTCTGAGACGGGAGGGAGAGAGAACAAATCAGACCCTGTCTGAGACGGGAGAGAGAGAGAACAAATCAGACCCTATCTGAAACGGGAGAAAGAGAGAACAAATCAGACCCTGTCTGAGACGGGAGGGAGAGAGAACAAATCAGACCCTATCTGAAACGGGAGAAAGAGAGAACAAATCAGACCCTATCTGAGACGGGAGGGAGAGAGAACAAATCAGACCCTGTCTGAAACGGGAGAAAGAGAGAACAAATCAGACCCTGTCTGAGACGGGAGGGAGAGAGAACAAATCAGACCCTGTCTGAGACGGGAGGGAGAGAGAACAAATCAGACCCTGTCTGAAACGGGAGAAAGAGAGAACAAATCAGACCCTGTCTGAGACGGGAGGGAGAGAGAACAAATCAGACCCTGTCTGAGACGGGAGAGAGAGAGAACAAATCAGACCCTGTCTGAGACGGGAGAGAGAGAGAACAAATCAGACCCTGTCTGAGACGGGAGGGAGAGAGAACAAATCAGACCCTATCTGAAACGGGAGAAAGAGAGAACAAATCAGACCCTATCTGAGACGGGAGGGAGAGAGAACAAATCAGACCCTGTCTGAGACGGGAGAGAGAGAGAACAAATCAGACCCTGTCTGAGACGGGAGGGAGAGAGAACAAATCAGACCCTGTCTGAGACGGGAGGGAGAGAGAACAAATCAGACCCTGTCTGAGACGGGAGGGAGAGAGAACAAATCAGACCCTGTCTGAGATGGGAGGGAGAGAGAACAAATCAGACCCTGTCCGAGACGGGAGGGAGAGAGAACAAATCAGACCCTGTCTGAGACGGGAGAGAGAGAGAACAAATCAGACCCTATCTGAAACGGGAGAAAGAGAGAACAAATCAGACCCTGTCTGAGACGGGAGGGAGAGAGAACAAATCAGACCCTATCTGAAACGGGAGAAAGAGAGAACAAATCAGACCCTATCTGAGACGGGAGGGAGAGAGAACAAATCAGACCCTGTCTGAAACGGGAGAAAGAGAGAACAAATCAGACCCTGTCTGAGACGGGAGGGAGAGAGAACAAATCAGACCCTGTCTGAGACGGGAGGGAGAGAGAACAAATCAGACCCTGTCTGAAACGGGAGAAAGAGAGAACAAATCAGACCCTGTCTGAGACGGGAGGGAGAGAGAACAAATCAGACCCTGTCTGAGACGGGAGAGAGAGAGAACAAATCAGACCCTGTCTGAGACGGGAGAGAGAGAGAACAAATCAGACCCTGTCTGAGACGGGAGGGAGAGAGAACAAATCAGACCCTATCTGAAACGGGAGAAAGAGAGAACAAATCAGACCCTATCTGAGACGGGAGGGAGAGAGAACAAATCAGACCCTGTCTGAGACGGGAGAGAGAGAGAACAAATCAGACCCTGTCTGAGACGGGAGGGAGAGAGAACAAATCAGACCCTGTCTGAGACGGGAGGGAGAGAGAACAAATCAGACCCTGTCTGAGACGGGAGGGAGAGAGAACAAATCAGACCCTGTCTGAGACGGGAGGGAGAGAGAACAAATCAGACCCTGTCTGAGACGGGAGAGAGAGAGAACAAATCAGACCCTGTCTGAGACGGGAGGGAGAGAGAACAAATCAGACCCTGTCTGAGACGGGAGGGAGAGAGAACAAATCAGACCCTGTCTGAGACGGGAGGGAGAGAGAACAAATCAGACCCTGTCTGAGAGGGGACAGAGAGAACAAATCAGACCCTGTCTGAGAGGGGACAGAGAGGAGAGAGAACAAATCAGACCCTGTCTGAGATGGGAGGGAGAGAGAACAAATCAGACCCTGTCTGAGAGGGGACAGAGAGAGAACAAATCAGACCCTGTCTGAGACGGGAGGGAGAGAGAACAAATCAGACCCTATCTGAAACGGGAGAGAGAGAGAACAAATCAGACCCTATCTGAAACGGGAGAGAGAGAGAACAAATCAGACCCTGTCTGAGACGGGAGGGAGAGAGAACAAATCAGACCCTGTCTGAGACGGGAGGGAGAGAGAACAAATCAGACCCTATCTGAGACGGGAGGGAGAGAGAACAAATCAGACCCTGTCTGAAACGGGAGAGAGAGAGAACAAATCAGACCCTGTCTGAAACGGGAGGGAGAGAGAACAAATCAGACCCTGTCTGAGACGGGAGGGAGAGAGAACAAATCAGACCCTGTCTGAAACGGGAGGGAGAGAGAACAAATCAGACCCTGTCTGAGAGGGGACAGAGAGAACAAATCAGACCCTGTCTGAGACGGGAGAGAGAGAGAACAAATCAGACCCTGTCTGAAACGGGAGGGAGAGAGAACAAATCAGACCCTGTCTGAGACGGGAGGGAGAGAGAACAAATCAGACCCTGTCTGAAACGGGAGAGAGAGAGAACAAATCAGACCCTGTCTGAAACGGGAGAAAGAGAGAACAAATCAGACCCTGTCTGAGACGGGAGGGAGAGAGAACAAATCAGACCCTGTCTGAAACGGGAGGGAGAGAGAACAAATCAGACCCTGTCTGAGACGGGAGGGAGAGAGAACAAATCAGACCCTGTCTGAGACGGGAGGGAGAGAGAACAAATCAGACCCTGTCTGAGACGGGAGGGAGAGAGAACAAATCAGACCCTGTCTGAGACGGGAGAGAGAGAGAACAAATCAGACCCTGTCTGAGACGGGAGAGAGAGAGAACAAATCAGACCCTGTCTGAGAGAGACAGAGAGAGAGAACAAATCAGACCCTGTCTGAGACGGGAGGGAGAGAGAACAAATCAGACCCTGTCTGAGACGGGAGGGAGAGAGAACAAATCAGACCCTGTCTGAGACGGGAGAGAGAGAGAACAAATCAGACCCTGTCTGAGACGGGAGAGAGAGAGAACAAATCAGACCCTGTCTGAGACGGGAGGGAGAGAGAACAAATCAGACCCTGTCTGAGACGGGAGGGAGAGAGAACAAATCAGACCCTGTCTGAGAGGGGACAGAGAGAACAAATCAGACCCTGTCTGAGACGGGAGGGAGAGAGAACAAATCAGACCCTGTCTGAGACGGGAGAGAGAGAGAACAAATCAGACCCTGTCTGAGACGGGAGAGAGAGAACAAATCAGACCCTGTCTGAGAGAGACAGAGAGAGAGAACAAATCAGACCCTGTCTGAGACGGGAGGGAGAGAGAACAAATCAGACCCTGTCTGAGACGGGAGGGAGAGAGAACAAATCAGACCCTGTCTGAGACGGGAGAGAGAGAGAACAAATCAGACCCTGTCTGAGAGAGACAGAGAGAGAGAACAAATCAGACCCTGTCTGAGACGGGAGGGAGAGAGAACAAATCAGACCCTGTCTGAGACGGGAGGGAGAGAGAACAAATCAGACCCTGTCTGAGAGGGGACAGAGAGAACAAATCAGACCCTATCTGAGACGGGAGGGAGAGAGAACAAATCAGACCCTGTCTGAGACGGGAGGGAGAGAGAACAAATCAGACCCTGTCTGAGACGGGAGAGAGAGAGAACAAATCAGACCCTGTCTGAGACGGGAGAGAGAGAGAACAAATCAGACCCTATCTGAAACGGGAGAAAGAGAGAACAAATCAGACCCTATCTGAAACGGGAGAAAGAGAGAACAAATCAGACCCTATCTGAAACGGGAGAAAGAGAGAACAAATCAGACCCTATCTGAAACGGGAGAAAGAGAGAACAAATCAGACCCTATCTGAAACGGGAGAAAGAGAGAACAAATCAGACCCTATCTGAAACGGGAGAAAGAGAGAACAAATCAGACCCTGTCTGAAACGGGAGAAAGAGAGAACAAATCAGACCCTGTCTGAGACGGGAGAGAGAGAGAACAAATCAGACCCTGTCTGAGACGGGAGAGAGAGAGAACAAATCAGACCCTGTCTGAGACGGGAGAGAGAGAGAACAAATCAGACCCTGTCTGAAACGGGAGAGAGAGAGAACAAATCAGACCCTGTCTGAGACGGGAGGGAGAGAGAACAAATCAGACCCTGTCTGAGACGGGAGGGAGAGAGAACAAATCAGACCCTGTCTGAGACGGGAGGGAGAGAGAACAAATCAGACCCTGTCTGAGACGGGAGAGAGAGAGAACAAATCAGACCCTGTCTGAAACGGGAGAGAGAGAGAACAAATCAGACCCTGTCTGAGACGGGAGGGAGAGAGAACAAATCAGACCCTGTCTGAGACGGGAGGGAGAGAGAACAAATCAGACCCTGTCTGAGACGGGAGGGAGAGAGAACAAATCAGACCCTGTCTGAAACGGGAGAAAGAGAGAACAAATCAGACCCTGTCTGAGACGGGAGAGAGAGAGAACAAATCAGACCCTGTCTGAGACGGGAGGGAGAGAGAACAAATCAGACCCTGTCTGAGACGGGAGGGAGAGAGAACAAATCAGACCCTGTCTGAGATGGGAGGGAGAGAGAACAAATCAGACCCTGTCTGAGACGGGAGGGAGAGAGAACAAATCAGACCCTGTCTGAGACGGGAGGGAGAGAGAACAAATCAGACCCTGTCTGAGACGGGAGGGAGAGAGAACAAATCAGACCCTGTCTGAGACGGGAGAGAGAGAGAACAAATCAGACCCTGTCTGAAACGGGAGAGAGAGAGAACAAATCAGACCCTGTCTGAGACGGGAGGGAGAGAGAACAAATCAGACCCTGTCTGAGACGGGAGGGAGAGAGAACAAATCAGACCCTGTCTGAGACGGGAGGGAGAGAGAACAAATCAGACCCTGTCTGAGACGGGAGGGAGAGAGAACAAATCAGACCCTGTCTGAGACGGGAGGGAGAGAGAACAAATCAGACCCTGTCTGAGACGGGAGAGACAGGGACACAGTTTTCTTTTATTCCCTTATTTCTAAGCGGCACACGATTCATTTCTGTTGGATGAAAAACTTGAAGGGAAACTAGTTTCGGAATTACATCCTTCATCAGTGTGCTCTGGGGTCATAGCACTGGAGACACGTTGGCCTTCGAACAGCTAATGTCTTAGGGAAATACTAAATATAGACAAGTCTACACTTATAATGTCTTATAATGTCTAATAATGTGGAGCTTTGTGTTCAGAGTGAAAACAAGGATATGATGATGTAGTTTGTGTGTGTGCACGTGTTTCTACAATTACAACACTACAATTACATCA
Source organism: Oncorhynchus clarkii lewisi (assembly GCF_045791955.1). Lineage (NCBI taxonomy): Eukaryota > Metazoa > Chordata > Actinopteri > Salmoniformes > Salmonidae > Oncorhynchus > Oncorhynchus clarkii. The sequence continues at coordinate 77,219,795 of NC_092163.1, read as the reverse complement.
CTACAATTACATCACCACAATTACATCACCACAATTACAACACTACAATTACATCACTACAATTACATCACTACAATTACATCACCACAATTACATCACCACAATTACAACACTACAATTACATCACTACAATTACAACACTACAATTACATCACCACAATTACATCACTACAATTACAACACTACAATTACATCACTACAATTACATCACTACAATTACATCACTACAATTACATCACCACAATTACAACACCACAATTACATCACTACAATTACAACACTACAATTACATCACCACAATTACATCACTACAATTACAACACTACAATTACAACACTACAATTACAACACTACAATTACATCACCACAATTACATCACTACAATTACAACACTACAATTACATCACTACAATTACATCACTACAATTACAAAACCTCAATTACAACACTACAATTACAACACTACAATTACAACACTACAATTACATCACCACAATTACATCACTACAATTACAACACTACAATTACAACACTACAATTACAACACTACAATTACATCACCACAATTACAACACCACAATTACAACACTACAATTACAACACTACAATTACAACACTACAATTACATCACCACAATTACATCACTACAATTACAACACTACAATTACATGACTACAATTACAACACTACAATTATATCACTACAATTAGATCACTACAATTACAACACCACAATTACATCACTACAATTACATCACTCCATTCACCACACCACAATTACAACACTACAATTACAACATAATCATTTCAACAAATAAACCATTACAATCAATGGAAACAACTGCAATCCTCAATTTAACACCAGAGTCGTAAATGGTCCTAGCAGCACCAGGGAATCAAGATCCAAGGAATTTGGCAGGTTATCCCAACAATGGGATGCCCTAAATCTGTGGAGACCACAAGGAACTCAAGAATTACGCAACCTTGTGAGCGGGTTTGGTAGCTCATTCTTTTATAATCGGGTAAGTCGGAGGATTGTGTAGTAGAACTTACAGTATCATGAGGTATAATCACACAAAAGTTGCCATGTTATGTAGCTACCATGTTGTTGTCATGTTGTGTTGCTACCCATGTTGTTGTCATGTTGTGTTGCTACCATGCTGTTGTCATGATGTGTTTCTACCATGCTGTTGTCATGTTGTGTTGCTTCCATGCTGTGTTGTCATGTTGTGTTGCTACCCATGTTGTTGTCATGTTGGGATTCTACCATGCTGTTGTCATGATGTGTTTCTACCATGCTGTGGTCATGTTGTGTTGCTACCATGTTGTTGTCATGTTGGAATTCTACCATGTTGTTGTCATGTTGGGTTTCTACCATGCTGTTGTCATGTTGTGTTGCTACCATGTTGTTGCCATGTTTGTTGATACCATGCTGTGTTGTCATGTTGTGTTGCTACCATGTTGTTGCCATGTTTGTTGATGCCATGCTGTGTTGTCATGTTGAGTTTCTACCATGTTGTTGTCATTTTGTGTTGCTACCATGTTCTGGTCATATTGTGTTGCTACCATGTTATTTCTACCATGTTGTTGTCATGTTGGGTTTTCTATCATGTTGTGATTCTACCATGTTGTTGTCATGTTGCGTTGCTACCATGCTGTTGTCATTTTGTGTTGCTACCATGTTCTGGTCATATTGTGTTGCTACCATGTTATTTCTACCATGTTGTTGTCATGTTGGGTTTTCTATCATGTTGGGTTTTCTATCATGTTGTGTTGCTACCATGCTGTTGTCATGATGTGTTTCTACCATGTTATTTCTACCATGTTGTTGTCATGTTGTGTTGCTACCATGTTATTTCTACCATGTTGTTGTCATGTTGGGTTTTCTATCATGTTGGGATTCTACCACGTTGTTATCATGTTGGGTTTCTACCATTTTGTTGTCATGTTGTGTTGCTACCATGCTGTTGTCATGTTGTGTTTCTATCATGTTGTTGTCATGTTGGGTTTCTACCATGCTGTTGTCATGTTGTGTTGCTAACATGTTGTTGTCATGTTGTGGTGCTACCATGCTGTTGTCATGATGTTTTTCTACCATGTTGTGTTTCTACCATGTTGTGTTTCTACCATGCTGTGTTGTCATGTTGAGTTTCTACCATGTTGTTGTCATGTTGTGTTGCTACCATGCTGTTGTCATGTTGTGTTGCTACCCATGTTGTTGTCATGTTGTGTTTCTACCATGTTGTTGTCGTGTTGGGTTTCTACCATGTTGTGTTTCTACCATGTTGTGTTTCTACCATGCTGTGTTGTCATGTTGAGTTTCTACCATGTTGTTGTCATTTTGTGTTGCTACCATGTTATTTCTACCATGTTGTTGTCATGTTGTGTTGCTACCATGTTCTGGTCATATTGCGTTGCTACCATGTTATTTCTACCATGTTGTTGTCATGTTGTGTTGCTACCATGTTCTGGTCATATTGCGTTGCTACCATGTTATTTCTACCATGTTGTTGTCATGTTGTGTTGCTACCATGCTGTGCTGGCATGTGTTGCTGCCATGCTATGGTGTTGTCTTAGGTCTGTCTTTGTGTAGTGTCGTGGTGTCTCTCTGGTTGTGGTGTGTATTTTGTCCTATATTTTCTATTACATTTTTTAATTTTTCATCCCAACTCCCGCCCCTGCAGGAGGCCTTTAGCCTTTTGGAAGGCCGCCATTGATAAATAAGTATTTGTTCTTCACTGACTTGCCTAGTTAAATAAAGGTTAAATAAAAAAAATAAAAAAAAGTTTGTACTGTACCTGGTCCCATCAATGTAAACTGCCTCCAGTAAGGATGCTGTGTAGTCCAAGTTCTTCTTCAGATCTTCAAAGTTCACGTCTTTCTCCTCCAGTTGTTTGACCATACACCTCAGCCTGGAAAGAGAGTCCCACTTTGAACAAACAGCTTCCACAGTCTTCACATGCACTTTATGCTATAGGCCTTACGAAGGATTTTGGTCTCATGAATAATAAGCTTTTAGAGAATTTTAAATATTGCACACTGCACTTGCTTATTAGTATCAGCTTTGTATCAGCCCTTCGTCAGAGTTTTTAAGCCTTAAAAAAGGTTTAATTTAAAGTTGGAGTGAAGGAAGTCGTTTTGGTGATGAATAACCTTGGTTCCTGTCATAACACAACAGTATTATCAGAAACAAGATCTTCAGCAAGACGGCACTGTGGTCAAAACACAGTCAGGTGTGTGATGGCAGCAATTACTAAGCAATTTCCCCCATATTTGTATGTTGTGCTTCAATGTTATGAGCTGGCAACTCAGCGCAGATGTTCAGTGACTGCTTTGGCAACAGGTTGAAATGTCTGGGAAACTGCGTGAGAGGGAAAACGAGATAGAGACAGAGAGAAAGGGAAAGACAGAAGGAGAGAGAGAGACAGAGAGAAAGGGAAAGACAGGAGGAGAGAGAGAAACAGAGAGAAAGGGAAAGACAGAAGGAGAGAGAGAGAGAGAGAAAGGGAAAGACAGAAGGAGAGAGACAGAGAGAGAGAGAGAGAAAGGGAAAGACAGAAGGAGAGAGAGAGAGAGAGAGAGAGAGAGAGAGAGAGAAAGGGAAAGACAGAAGGAGAGAGACAGAGAGAAAGGGAAAGACAGAAGGAGACAGAGAGAGAGAGAGAGAGAGAGAGAGAGAGAGAAAGGGAAAGACAGAAGGAGAGAGACAGAGAGAAAGGGAAAGACAGAAGGAGACAGAGAGAGAGAGAGAGAGAGAGAGAGAGAGAAAGGGAACGACAGAAGGAGAGAGACAGAGAGAAAGGGAAAGACAGAAGGAGACAGAGAGAGAGAGAGAGAGAGAGAGAGAGAGAGAGAAAGGGAAAGACAGAAGGAGACAGAGAGAGAGAGAGAGAGAGAGAGAGAGAGAGAGAGAGAAAGGGAAAGACAGAAGGAGAGAGACAGAGAGAAAGGGAAAGACAGAAGGAGAGAGAGAGACAGAGAGAAAGGGAAAGACAGAAGGAGAGAGAGAAACAGAGAGAAAGGGAAAGACAGAAGGAGAGAGAGAGAGAGAGAGAGAGAGAGAGAGAGAGAGAGAGAGAGAGAGAGAGAGAGAGAAAGGGAAAGACAGAAGGAGAGAGACAGAGAGAAAGGGAAAGACAGAAGAGAGAGAGAGAGAGAGAGAGAGAGAGAGAGAGAGAGAGAGAGAGAGAGAGAGAGAGAGAGAGAAAGGTAAAAAGAGCGAGATAGTGAAAAATATAAATCATTTGGAAGCGTTTTAATACAATAGCATTACGTGTGGAGAGGACCAGTGACAAGAGTGCGTAATTAGGCCCACATTTTCCATGACAGTGGTAAACTGCCCAAACTTCCCATCATTGGCGTATACAGCCACCGCATCCTCTTAAAATGGCATGCCCCGCAGAATTAGTTCATTCACTTCAAAGGGTTTAATCGCCCGATTGAGTGCTGATAGAACCCTGATAGAATGCTGATGGAGCGCTCATAGAATGCTGATGGAACCCTGATAGAATGCTGATGGAACCCTGATAGAACCCTGATAGAATGCTGATGGAACCCTGATAGAACCTGGATAGAATGCTGATGGAACCCTGATAGAATGCTGATAGAACCCTGATAGAATGCGGATGGAACCCTGATAGAATGCTGATGGAACCCATATAAAATGCTGATGCGACCTTGATAGAATGCTGATGGAACGCTCACAGTATGCTGATAGAACCCTGATAGAATGCTGATGGAACCCTAATAGAATGCTGATGGAATGCTCACAAAATGCTGATAGAACCCTGATAGAATGCTGATGGAACCCTGATAGAATGCTGATGGAACCCTAATAGAATGCTGATGGAATGCTCACAGAATGCTGATAGAACCCTGATAGAATGCTGATGGAACCCTGATAGAATGCTGATGGAATGTTCACAGAATGCTGATAGAACCCTGATAGAATGCTGATGGAATGCTCACAAAATGCTGATAGAACCCTGATAGAATGCTGATGGAACCCTGATAGAATGCTGATGGAACCCTGATAGAATGCTGATGGAACCCTAATAGAATGCTGATGGAATGCTCACAGAATGCTGATAGAACCCTGATAGAATGCTGATGGAACCCTGATAGAATGCTGATGGAATGTTCACAGAATGCTGATAGAACCCTGATAGAATGCTGATGGAATGCTCACAAAATGCTGATAGAACCCTGATAGAATGCTGATGGAACCCTGATAGAATGCTGATGGAACCCTGATAGAATGCTGATAGAACCCTGATAGAATGCTGATGGAATGCTCACAAAATGCTGATAGAACCCTGATAGAATGCTGATGGAACCCTGATAGAATGCTGATAGAACCCTGATAGAATGCTGTTAGTGCTTCACAGTGATACATAATCGTAAATCAAAACCTTTTCTCTGGTACCAGTTCCTTCACACAGATTCCTAACAACAACATTTCTGAATACAGCTGCTATAATTATGTTATACAGCTGCTATTTCAAGAGCATCAAAAAAACACATGTAGGCTACAGTGTACTGGGATCAAACACAACACAGCCCAGGCTAAAACTACAATCCCCCCGAGGGCCTAATACTTTCACAGGAAATTAAATAGACAGGGAAAATCAGCAACACTAACTCACATACTATTGCTCCGAGCTCATTTTCCAACGTTAGAACATAAAATACCCCCAGAGTAAGCTACACTGCACTTCAAGGGTTCAAAACCCGCCACTGACGTTTGAAAATTGATTTAAAAGATAGTGATTATCCATTTCTCATTAAAACAAAAATTGTTTATGGAGGTTCAAGTCCTTGTGGTTAACCATTGAGCTGCCTGCTATACCTTGTAGTTATATATGTTCATGAGCAGCTATTAACACCTATGTCCTGCAGTATAGTACATTATGTACAGCTCATAAGGAATTATAGATGTACTTGAAATGCATTATGAAGAAGTTATTCACACCGGGACCACAATCATTTCATTTCTAAACACAGTTGTACTGTTAGATAACAAATGAAGACGATGCCAACTCGGTACGAGTGACATGAGTTTTTCAAGTGTTTGTTATCACACGTTGGCGTGGGGGTCTCTGAAAGCTGTAGAGTCATAAAAATAGCAGGAGTTGGAACGCTGTTGCACAGGACGCAAGGCTTCCTTGTGAATTTAGAGTCCCGGTAATCTGTTTGATACCTTCTTTGTTGTTCAAAGCAGGAAAAGAAAATGGAAGAATGTTTAATGCACCCTCTTTCAGTTTAATCTGTAGTATTCAGGGACCTAATGTCTAGTTTTTACAGTAAAACGAACCACATTTTGTCCAACCGTCATTGTTTAAATACATTAAATTATGAATTATCATTATCAAAATGATTAGATATTCGAGGGAAATATTCCAGGGATTTAAGCACTTGCCAGGGTTTCAAAGAGATGGTATACCACTGTGTTAACCCAATGACCCCTCTTGCCATTGGCTAACACCTCACCTGCCTCCAACTGATACTGTAAAGCCTGCCTATGTACCCTGATAGTGTAGTAATGCCTGCATGGTGCTGTTATGGTGCCGTTATGGAATGTTTAGTTAAAAAATAGGCAAGTAAAAAAATATATATAATTAAAGAGCTGTTATGCTGTTGTTATGATGCTGTTATAGCTCTGTTATGATGCTGTTATGATGCTGTTATGGAGGTGTTATGATGTTACGATGCTGTTATGATGCTGTTATAGCGCTGTTATGATGCTGTTATGATGCTGTTACGATGCTGTTATAGCGCTGTTATGATGCTGTTACGATGCTGTTATAGCGCTGTTATGATGCTGTTATGGTGCTGTTATGATGCTGTTATGATGCTGTTACGATGCTGTTATGATGCTGTTATTATGCTGTTATGATGCTGTTATGGTGCTGTTACGATGCTGTTATGATGCTGTTAAACTGGGATATGCTTAACACCCCGGCGGTCCTACAAGCTAAGCTAGATGCCCTCAACCTCACACAAATCATCAAGGAACCCACCAGGTACAACCCTACATCTGTAAACAAGGGCACCCTCATAGACGTTATCCTGACCAACTGGCCTTCCAAATACACCTCCGCTGTCTTCAATCAGGATCTCAGCGATCACTGCCTCATTGCCTGTATCCGCTACGGGTCCGTAGTCAAACGACCACCCCTCATCACTGTCAAACGCTCCCTAAAACACTTCTGCGAGCAGGCCTTTCTAATCGACCTGGCCCGGGTATCCTGGAAGGATATTGACCTCATCCCGTCAGTTGAGGATGCCTGGTCATTCTTTAAAAGTAACTTCCTCACCATCTTAGAAAAGCATGCTCCGTTCAATAAATGCAGAACTAAGAACAGATATAGCCCTTGGTTCACTCCAGACCTGACTGCCCTCGACCAGCACAAAAACATTCTGTGGCGGACTGCAATAGCATCGAATAGTCCCCGCGATATGCAACTGTTCAGGGAAGTCAGGAACCAATATACGCAGTCAGTCAGGAAAGCAAAGGCCAGCTTTTTCAAGCAGAAATGTGCATCCTGTAGCTCTAACTCCAAAAAGTTCTGGGACACTGTAAAGTCCATGGAGATCAAGAGCACCTCCATGGCAAGGTAACACGGTCACCACCGATAAATCCATGATAATCGAAAACTTCAACAAGCATTTCTCAACGGCTGGCCATGCCTTCCTCCTGGCTACTCTAACCTCGGCCAACAGCTCCACCCCCCATTGTCGCAACCCCTATTACCAGCCTGTTCAAACTCTCTTTCTTATCGTCTGAGATCCCCAAGGACTGGAAAGCTGCCGCGGTCATCCCCCTCTTCAAAGGGGGAGACACCCTGGACCCAAACTGTTACAGACCTACAGTATATCCATCCTGCCCTGCCTATCTAAGGTCTTCGAAAGCCAAGTCAACAAACAGATCACTGACCATCTCGAACCCCACTGTACCTTCTCCGCTGTGCAATCTGGTTTCCGAGCCGGTCACGGGTGCACCTCAGCCACGCTCAAGGTACTAAACGATATCATAACCGCCATCGACAAAAGACAGTACTGTGCAGCCGTCTTCATCGACCTGGCCAAGGCTTTCGACTCTGCCAATCACCATATTCTTATCAGCAGACTCAGTAGCCTCGGTTTTTCTAATGACTGCCTTGCCTGGTTCACCAACTACTTTGCAGACAGAGGTCAGTGTGTCAAATTGGAGGGCATGTTGTCCGGTCCTCTGACAGTCTCTATGGGGGTGCCACAGGGTTCAATTCTCGGGCCAACTCTTTTCTGAGGTTAATGTGTGTACTCAGGTTACTGTGACCTACTGAGGTTACTGTGTGTAATGAGGTTACTGTGACATGCTGAGATTAATGTGTGTAATGAGGTTACTGTGTGTCCTGAGGTTACTGTGTGTCCTGAGATTACTGTGTGTCCTGAGGTTACTGTGTGTCCTGAGGTTACTGTGTGTCCTGAGGTTACTGTGTGTCCTGAGGTTACTGTGTGTCCTGAGGTTACTGTGACATGCTGAAGTTACTGTGACGTGCTGAGGTTAATGTGTGTAATGAGGTTACTGTGTGTCCTGAGGTTACTGTGTGTCCTGAGATTACAGTGTGTCCTGAGGTTACTGTGTGTCCTGAGGTTACTGTGTGTCCTGAGGTTACTGTGTGTCCTGAGGTTACTGTGTGTCCTGAGGTTACTGTGTGTCCTGAGGTTACTGTGACATGCTGAAGTTACTGTGACGTGCTGAAGTTACTGTGACATGCTGAGGTTACTGTGACGTGCTGAGGTTACTGTGACGTACTGAGGTTAATGTGTGTAATGAGGTTACTGTGACATGCTGAGGTTACTGTGACATGCTGAGGTTACTGTGACATGCTGAGGTTACTGTGACATGCTGAGGTTACTGTGACATGCTGAGGTTACTGTGACATGCTGAGGTTAATGTGTGTAATGAGGTTACTGTGTGTCCTGAGGTTACTGTGTGTCCTGAGGTTACTGTGTGTCCTGAGGTTACTGTGTGTCCTGAGGTTACTGTGTGTCCTGAGGTTACTGTGTGTCCTGAGGTTACTGTGTGTCCTGAGGTTACTGTGTGTCCTGAGGTTACTGTGTGTCCTGAGGTTACTGTGTGTTCTGAGGTTACTGTGTGTCCTGAGGTTACTGTGACATGCTGAAGTTACTGTGACATGCTGAAGTTACTGTGACATGCTGAGATTACTGTGACGTGCTGAGGTTACTGTGACGTACTGAGGTTACTGTGTGTACTGAGGTTACTGTGACATACTGAGGTTACTGTGTGTACTGAGGTTACTGTGACATGCTGAGGTTACTGTGACCTGCTGAGGTTACTGTGACTTACTGAGGTTACTGTGACTTGCTGAGGTTACTGTGTGTCCTGAGGTTACTGTGTGTCCTGAGGTTACTGTGTGTACTGAGGTTACTGTGTGTCCTGAGGTTACTGTGTGTCCTGAGGTTACTGTGTGTCCTGAGGTTACTGTGTGTCCTGAGGTTACTGTGTGTCCTGAGGTTACTGTGTGTCCTGAGGTTACTGTGTGTCCTGAGGTTACTGTGTGTCCTGAGGTTACTGTGTGTTCTGAGGTTACTGTGTGTCCTGAGGTTACTGTGACATGCTGAAGTTACTGTGACATGCTGAAGTTACTGTGACATGCTGAGGTTACTGTGACTTACTGAGGTTACTGTGACTTGCTGAGGTTACTGTGTGTCCTGAGGTTACTGTGTGTCCTGAGGTTACTGTGTGTACTGAGGTTACTGTGTGTCCTGAGGTTACTGTGTGTCCTGAGGTTACTGTGTGTCCTGAGGTTACTGTGTGTCCTGAGGTTACTGTGTGTCCTGAGGTTACTGTGTGTCCTGAGGTTACTGTGTGTCCTGAGGTTACTGTGACATTCTGAAGTTACTGTGACATGCTGAGGTTACTGTGGCATGCTGAGGTTACTGTGTGTACTGAGGCTACTGTGTGTACTGACGTTACTGTGTGTACTGAGGTTACTGTGACATACTGAGGTTACTGTGACATGCTGAAGTTACTGTGACATGCTGAAGTTACTGTGACATGCTGAGGTTACTGTGACGTGCTGAGGTTACTGTGACGTACTGAGGTTACTGTGTGTACTGAGGTTACTGTGACATACTGAGGTTACTGTGTGTACTGAGGTTACTGTGACATGCTGAGGTTACTGTGACCTGCTGAGGTTACTGTGACTTGCTGAGGTTACTGTGACTTGCTGAGGTTACTGTGTGTCCTGAGGTTACTGTGTGTCCTCAGGTTACTGTGTGTACTGAGGTTACTGTGTGTCCTGAGGTTACTGTGTGTCCTGAGGTTACTGTGTGTCCTGAGGTTACTGTGTGTCCTGAGGTTACTGTGTGTGCTGAGGTTACTGTGTGTGCTGAGGTTACTGTGTGTACTGAGGTTACTGTGTGTACTGAGGTTACTGTGTGTACTGAGGTTACGTGTGTCCTGAGGTTACTGTGACATACTGAGCTTACTGTGTGTGCTGAGGTTACTGTGTGTGCTGAGGTTACTGTGTGTCCTGAGGTTACTGTGTGTACTGAGATTACTGTGACACACTGTGGTTACTGTGACACACTGTGGTTACTGTGACACACTGTGGTTACTGTGACACACTGTGGTTACTGTGACATACTGAGGTTACTGTGACATACTGAGGTTACTGTGACATACTGAGGTTACTGTGATGTACTGAGGTTACTGTGACATACTGAGGTTAGGTTACTGTGACATACTGAGGTTACTGTGACATACTGAGGTTACTATACATACGGTATAATATTTGCTGCGTCTCGTTCTGAGAACACATCTCTCGCTGTACGTCATGCACACTGAAACACTCTACTGCTTTTGTTTCATGAATTGTGTCTGCTTGTTGGTTTCCTTTGTCCATCTGTCTATTTGCTCCACACTAGGTTGTTCTGCACTTCGTAATGTGATTGTAAGACGTTTATTTTGACAGTTGGTATGCATGCTCTTGGGTGAAAAGCCAGGGTTGATGTGGATTGTTTAGTTTAGAGCCACGCTTTTCTGTAGTGCTCCGTACTGCTCCGCACTCAGCGTTGATTAAACATTGAGTTAAGTGCTTACGTCGGTGTCTGTGGACCATCACGTCCTGGTCCTGGGCCCGCGGCAATACGCTAACACAATTAGCTCTCTCTGTTGGCCGAGATGTTAGCGTCCACACTTGCCAGTCATAAAAGCATCATAACAGCATCATAACAACACCATAACAACGCCTCAGGACACACAGTAACCTCAGGACACACAGTAACCTCAGGACACACAGTAACCTCAGGACACACAGTAACCTCAGCATGTCACAGTAACCTCAGCATGTCACAGTAACCTCAGCATGTCACAGTAACCTCAGCATGTCACAGTAACCTCAGCATGTCACAGTAACCTCAGCATGTCACAGTAACCTCAGCATGTCAAAGTAACCTCATTACACACATTAACCTCAGCATGTCACAGTAACCTATGCATGTCACAGTAACCTCAGCATGTCACAGTAACCTCAGTATGTCACAGTAACCTCAGTATGTCACAGTAACCTCAGTACGTCACAGTAACCTCAGCACGTCACAGTAACCTCAGCACGTCACAGTTACCTCAGCATGTCACAGTAACCTCAGCATGTCACAGTAACCTCTGCATGTCACAGTAACCTCAGTATGTCACAGTAACCTCAGTATGTCACAGTAACCTCAGTACACACAGTAACCTCAGTGCGTCACAGTAACCTCAGCACGTCACAGTAACCTAAGCATGTCACAGTAACTTCAACATGTCACAGTAACTTCAGCATGTCACAGTAACCTCAGGACACACAGTAACCTCAGGACACACAGTAACCTCAGGACACACAGTAACCTCAGGACACACAGTAACCTCAGGACACACAGTAACCTCAGCATGTCACAGTAACGTCATTACACACATTAACCTCAGCATGTCACAGTAACCTCAGCATGTCACAGTAACCTCAGTACACTCAGTAACCTCAGTGCACACAGTAACCTCAGTGCACACAGTAACCTCAGTGCACACAGTAACCTCAGTACACACAGTAACCTCAGCATGTCACAGTAACCTCAGCATGTCACAGTAACCTCAGTAGGTCACAGTAACCTCAGTACACACAGTAACCTCAGTACACACAGTAGCCTCAGTACACACAGTAACCTCAGGACACACAATAACCTCAGGACACACAGTAACCTCAGGACACACAGTAACCTCAGGACACACAGTAACCTCAGGACACACAGTAACCTCAGGACACACAGTAACCTCAGGACACACAGTAACCTCAGGACACACAGTAACCTCAGCATGTCACAGTAACCTCAGTAGGTCACAGTAACCTCAGCATGTCACAGTAACCTCAGTACACACAGTAACCTCAGTACACACAGTAACCTCAGTACACACAGTAACCTCAGTAGGTCACAGTAACCTCAGTAGGTCACAGTAACCTCAGTAGGTCACAGTAACCTCTGTACACACATTAACCTCAGCATGTCACAGTAACCTCAGCATGTCACAGTAACCCCAGTATGTCACAGTAACCTCAGTATGTCACAGTAACCTCAGTATGTTACAGTAACCTCAGTATGTCACAGTAACCTCAGCATGTCAGATTAACCTCAGCAGGCCACAGTAACATCAGTACACACAGTAACGTCAGTACACACAGTAACCTCAGTAGGTCACAGTAACCTCAGTAGGTCACAGTAACCTCAGTAGGTCACAGTAACCTCAGTAGGTCACAGTAACCTCAGTAAGTCACAGTAACCTCAGTATGTCACAGAAACCTCAGTATGTCACAGTAACCTCAGTATGTCACAGTAACCTCAGCATGTCACAGTAACCTCAGCATGTCACAGTAACCTCAGTAGGTCACAGTAACCTCAGCATGTCACAGTAACCTCAGTACACACAGTAACCTCAGTACACACAGTAACCTCAGTACACACAGTAACCTCAGTAGGTCACAGTAACCTCAGTAGGTCACAGTAACCTCAGTAGGTCACAGTAACCTCTGTACACACATTAACCTCAGCATGTCACAGTAACCTCAGCATGTCACAGTAACTCCAGTATGTCACAGTAACCTCAGTATGTCACAGTAACCTCAGTATGTTACAGTAACCTCAGTATGTCACAGTAACCTCAGCATGTCAGATTAACCTCAGCAGGCCACAGTAACATCAGTACACACAGTAACGTCAGTACACACAGTAACCTCAGTAGGTCACAGTAACCTCAGTAGGTCACAGTAACCTCAGTAGGTCACAGTAACCTCAGTAAGTCACAGTAACCTCAGTATGTCACAGAAACCTCAGTATGTCACAGTAACCTCAGTATGTCACAGTAACCTCAGCATGTCACAGTAACCTCATCATGTCACATTAACCTCAGTAGGTCACAGTAACCTCAGTATGTCACAGTAACCTCAGTATGTCACAGAAACCTCAGTATTTCACAGTAACCTCAGTATGTCACAGTAACCTCAGCATGTCACAGTAACCTCAGCATGTCACAGTAACCTCAGTAGGTCTCAGTAACCTCAGCATGTCACAGTAACCTCAGTACACACAGTAACCTCAGTACACACAGTAACCTCAGTACATACAGTAACCTCAGTAGGTCACAGTAAACTCAGTAGGTCACAGTAACCTCAGTAGGTCACAGTAACCTCTGTACACACATTAACCTCAGCATGTCACAGTAACCTCAGCATGTCACAGTAACCCCAGTATGTCACAGTAACCTCAGTATGTCACAGTAACCTCAGTATGTTACAGTAACCTCAGTATGTCACAGTAACCTCAGCATGTCAGATTAACCTCAGCAGGCCACAGTAACATCAGTACACACAGTAACGTCAGTACACACAGTAACCTCAGTAGGTCACAGTAACCTCAGTAGGTCACAGTAACCTCAGTAGGTCACAGTAACCTCAGTAAGTCACAGTAACCTCAGTAGGTCACAGAAACCTCAGTATGTCACAGTAACCTCAGTATGTCACAGTAACCTCAGCATGTCACAGTAACCTCAGCATGTCACAGTAACCTCAGTAGGTCACAGTAACCTCAGTATGTCACAGTAACCTCAGTATGTCACAGTAACCTCAGCATGTCACAGTAACCTCAGTACACACAGTAACCTCAGTACACACAGTAAACTCAGTAGGTCACAGTAACCTCAGTAGGTCACAGTAACCTCAGTAGGTCACAGTAACCTCAGTATATCACAGTTTCCTCAGTATGTTACAGTAACCTCAGTATGTCACAGTAACCTCAGCATGTCAGATTAACCTCAGCAGGCCACAGTAACATCAGTACACACAGTAACGTCAGTACACACAGTAACCTCAGTAGGTCACAGTAACCTCAGTAGGTCACAGTAACCTCAGTAGGTCACAGTGACCTCAGTAAGTCACAGTTACCTCAGTATGTCACAGAAACCTCAGTATGTCACAGTAACCTCAGTATGTCACAGTAACCTCAGCATGTCACAGTAACCTCAGCATGTCACAGTAACCTCAGTAGGTCACAGTAACCTCAGTATGTCACAGTAACCTCAGTATGTCACAGTAACCTCAGTATGTCACAGTAACGTCATTACACACAGTAACCTCAGTATGTCACAGTAACCTCAGTATGTCACAGTAACCTCAGCAGGCCACTGTAACCTCAGTAACCTCAGTACACACACTAACCTCAGTACACACAGTAACCTCAGTACACACAGTAACCTCAGTACACACAGTAACCTCAGTACACACAGTAATCTCAGTACACACAGTAACCTCAGTATGTCACAGTAACCTCAGTATGTCACAGTAACCTCAGTATGTCACAGAAACCTCAGTATGTCACAGAAACCTCAGTATGTCACAGTAACCTCAGCATGTCACAGTAACCTCAGCATGTCACAGTAACCTCAGCATGTCACAGTAACCTCAGCATGTCACAGTAACCTCAGCATGTCACAGTAACCTCAGTACACACAGTAACCTCAGTACACACAGTAACCTCAGTATGTCACAGTAACCTCAGTATGTCACAGTAACCTCAGTAGGTCACAGTAACCTCAGTAGGTCACAGTAACCTCAGCATGTCAAAGTAACCCCAGCATGTCACAGTAACCACAGTACACACAGTAACCTCAGCATGTCACAGAAACCTCAGTACACACAGTAACCTCAGCATGTCACAGTAACCTCAGTACACACAGTATGTCCCAGTAACCTCAGTACACACAGTATGTCCCAGAAACCTCAGTATATCACAGTAACCTCAGTATATCACAGTAACCTCATTATGTCACAGTAACCTCAGTATGTCACAGTAACATCAGTATGTCACAGTAACCTCAGTATGTCACAGCAACCTCAGTAACCAAGGTAAACGTAGTAACCTCAGTTTGTCACAGTAACCTCAGCATGTCACAGTAACCTCAGCATGTCACAGTAACCTCAGCATGTCACAGTAACCTCAGCATGTCACAGTAACCTCAGCATGTCACAGTAACCTCAGCATGTCACAATAACCTCAGTACACACAGAACCTCACTACACATACTGACCTCAGTACACACAGTAACCTCACTATGTCACAGTAACCTCAGTACACACAGTAACCTCAGGACACACAGTAACCTCAGGACACACAGTAACCTCAGGACACACAGTAACCTCAGGACAAACAGTAACCTCAGGACACACAGTAACCTCAGTACACACAGTAACCTCAGTACGCCACAGTAACCTCAGCACGCCACAGTAACCTCAGCACGTCACAGTAACCTCAGCACGCCACAGTCACCTCAGCACGCCACAGTAACCTCAGGACACACAGTAACCTCAGGACACACAGTAACCTCAGGACACACAGTTTCCTCAGGACACACAGTAACCTCAGGACACAGTAACCTCAGGACACACAGTAACCTCAGTACACACAGTAACCTCAGTACACACAGTAAACTCAGTAGGTCACAGTAACCTCAGTAGGTCACAGTAACCTCAGTAGGTCACAGTAACCTCAGTATGTCACAGTTTCCTCAGTATGTTACAGTAACCTCAGTATGTCACAGTAACCTCAGCATGTCAGATTAACCTCAGCAGGCCACAGTAACATCAGTACACACAGTAACGTCAGTACACACAGTAACCTCAGTAGGTCACAGTAACCTCAGTAGGTCACAGTAACCTCAGTAGGTCACAGTGACCTCAGTAAGTCACAGTAACCTCAGTATGTCACAGAAACCTCAGTATGTCACAGTAACCTCAGTATGTCACAGTAACCTCAGCATGTCACAGTAACCTCAGCATGTCACAGTAACCTCAGTAGGTCACAGTAACCTCAGTATGTCACAGTAACCTCAGTATGTCACAGTAACCTCAGTATGTCACAGTAACGTCATTACACACAGTAACCTCAGTATGTCACAGTAACCTCAGTATGTCACAGTAACCTCAGCAGGCCACTGTAACCTCAGTAACCTCAGTACACACACTAACCTCAGTACACACAGTAACCTCAGTACACACAGTAACCTCAGTACACACAGTAACCTCAGTACACACAGTAATCTCAGTACACACAGTAACCTCAGTTTGTCACAGTAACCTCAGTATGTCACAGTAACCTCAGTATGTCACAGAAACCTCAGTATGTCACAGAAACCTCAGTATGTCACAGTAACCTCAGCATGTCACAGTAACCTCAGCATGTCACAGTAACCTCAGTATGTCACAGTAACCTCAGCATGTCACAGTAACCTCAGCATGTCACAGTAACCTCAGTACACACAGTAACCTCAGTATGTCACAGTAACCTCAGTATGTCACAGTAACCTCAGTAGGTCACAGTAACCTCAGTAGGTCACAGTAACCTCAGCATGTCAAAGTAACCCCAGCATGTCACAGTAACCACAGTACACACAGTAACCTCAGCATGTCACAGAAACCTCAGTACACACAGTAACCTCAGCATGTCACAGTAACCTCAGTACACACAGTATGTCCCAGTAACCTCAGTACACACAGTATGTCCCAGAAACCTCAGTATATCACAGTAACCTCAGTATATCACAGTAACCTCATTATGTCACAGTAACCTCAGTATGTCACAGTAACATCAGTATGTCACAGTAACCTCAGTATGTCACAGCAACCTCAGTAACCAAGGTAAACGTAGTAACCTCAGTTTGTCACAGTAACCTCAGCATGTCACAGTAACCTCAGCATGTCACAGTAACCTCAGCATGTCACAGTAACCTCAGCATGTCACAGTAACCTCAGCATGTCACAGTAACCTCAGCATGTCACAATAACCTCAGTACACACAGAACCTCACTACACATACTGACCTCAGTACACACAGTAACCTCACTATGTCACAGTAACCTCAGTACACACAGTAACCTCAGGACACACAGTAACCTCAGGACACACAGTAACCTCAGGACACACAGTAACCTCAGGACAAACAGTAACCTCAGGACACACAGTAACCTCAGTACACACAGTAACCTCAGTACGCCACAGTAACCTCAGCACGCCACAGTAACCTCAGCACGTCACAGTAACCTCAGCACGCCACAGTAACCTCAGCACGCCACAGTAACCTCAGGACACACAGTAACCTCAGGACACACAGTAACCTCAGGACACACAGTTTCCTCAGGACACACAGTAACCTCAGGACACAGTAACCTCAGGACACACAGTAACCTCAGTACACACAGTAACCTCAGTACACACAGTAACCTCAGTACACACAGTAACCTCAGTACACACAGTAACCTCAGTACACACAGTAACCTCAGGACACATAGTAACCTCAGGACACACATTAACCTCAGGACACACAGTAACCTCGGTACACACAGTAACCTCAGGACACACAGTAACCTCAGGACACACAGTAACCTCAGGACACACAGTAACCTCAGGACACACAGTAACCTCAGGACACACAGTAACCTCAGGACACATAGTAACCTCATTACACACATTAACCTCAGCATGTCACAGTAACCTCAGTATATCACAGTAACCTCATTATGTCACAGTAACCTCAGTATGTCACAGTAACCTCAGTATGTCACAGTAACTTCAGTATGTCACAGCAACCTCAGTAACCAAGGTAAACGTAGTAACCTCAGTTTGTCACAGTAACCTCAGCATGTCACAGTAACCTCAGCATGTCACAGTAACCTCAGCATGTCACAGTAACCTCAGCATGTCACAATAACCTCAGTACACACAGAACCTCACTACACATACTGACCTCAGTACACACAGTAACCTCACTATGTCACAGTAACCTCAGTACACACAGTAACCTCAGGACACACAGTAACCTCAGGACACACAGTAACCTCAGGACACACAGTAACCTCAGGACAAACAGTAACCTCAGGACACACAGTAACCTCAGTACACACAGTAACCTCAGTACACACAGTAACCTCAGTACAAACAGTAACCTCAGTACACACAGTAACCTCAGTACGCCACAGTAACCTCAGCACGCCACAGTAACCTCAGCACGCCACAGTAACCTCAGCACGCCACAGTAACAACAGCACGCCACAGTAACCTCAGCATGCCACAGTAACCTCAGCACGCCACAGTAACCTCAGCACGCCACAGTAACCTCAGCACGCCACAGTAACCTCATGACACATAGTAACCTCAGGACACACAGTAACCTCAGGACACACAGTAACCTCAGGACACACAGTAACCTCAGGACACACAGTAACCTCAGGACACACATTAACCTCAGTACACACAGTAACCTCAGTACACACAGTAACCTCAGTACACACAGTAACCTCAGTACACACAGTAACCTCAGTACACACAGTAACCTCAGGACACACAGTAACCTCAGGACACATAGTAACCTCAGGACACACAGTAACCTCAGGACACACAGTAACCTCGGTACACACAGTAACCTCAGGACACACAGTAACCTCAGGACACACAGTAACCTCAGGACACACAGTAACCTCAGGACACACAGTAACCTCAGGACACACAGTAACCTCAGGACACACAGTAACCTCATTACACACATTAACCTCAGCATGTAACAGTAACCTCAGCATGTCACAGTAACCTCAGCATGTCACAGTAACCTCATTACACACATTAACCTCAGTACGTCACAGTAACCTCAGCACGTCACAGTAACCTCAGCATGTCACAGTAACTTCAGCACGTCACAGTAACTTCAGCATGTCACAGTAACCTCAGGACACACAGTAACCTCAGGACACACAGTAACCTCAGGACACACAGTAACCTCAGGACACACAGTAACCTCAGGACACACAGTAAACTTAGGACACACAGTAACCTCAGGAAACACAGTAACCTCAGGACACACAGTAACCTCATTACACACATTAACCTCAGCATGTCACAGTAAACTCAGCATGTCACAGTACCCTCAGTACACACACTAACCTCGGTACACACAGTTACATCGGTACACACAGTAACCTCAATACACACATTAATCTCAGCATGTCACAGTAACCTCAGTACACACAGTAACCTCAGTAGGTCACAGTAACCTGAGTACACACATTAACCTCAGCATGTCACAGTAACCTCAGCATGTCACAGTAACCTCAGCATGTCACAGTAACCTCAGCATGTCACAGTAACCTCAGGACACACAGTAACCTCAGTATGTCACAGTAACCTCAGTATGTCACAGTAACCTCAGCACGTCACAGTAACCTCAGCACGTCACAGTAACCTCAGCACGTCACAGTTACCTCAGCACGTCACAGTTACCTCAGCACGTCACAGTAACCTCAGCACGTCACAGTAACCTCAGTATGTCATAGTAACCTCAGTACACACAGTAACCTCAGTACGTCACAGTAACCTCAGAACGTCACAGTAACCTCAGCATGTCACAGTAACTTCAGCACGTCACAGTAACTTCAGCATGTCACAGTAACCTCAGGACACACAGTAACCTCAGGACACACAGTAACCTCAGGACACACAGTAACCTCAGGACACACAGTAACCTCAGGACACACAGTAACCTCAGGACACACAGTAACCTCAGGACACACAGTAACCTCAGCATGTCAAAGTAACCTCAGCATGTCACAGTAACCTCAGCATGTCACAGTAACCTCAGCATGTCACAGTAACCTCAGCATGTCACAGTAACCTCAGCATGTCACAGTAACCTCATTACACACATTAACCTCAGCATGTCACAGTAACCTCAGCATGTCACAGTAACCTCAGCACGTCACAGTAACCTCAGCATGTCACAGTAACCTCAGTATGTCACAGTAACCTCAGTACGTCACAGTAACCTCAGCACGTCACAGTAACCTCAGCACGTCACAGTTACCTCAGCATGTAACAGTAACCTCAGCATGTCACAGTAACCTCAGCATGTCACAGTAACCTCAGTATGTCAAAGTAACCTCAGTATGTCAAAGTAACCTCAGTACACACAGTAACCTCAGTGCGTCACAGTAACCTCAGCACGTCACAGTAACCTAAGCATGTCACAGTAACTTCAGCATGTCACAGTAACTTCAGCATGTCACAGTAACCTCAGTATGTCACAGTAACCTCAGTACACACAGTAACCTCAGTACACACAGTAGCCTCAGTACACACAGTAACCTCAGGACACACAGTAACCTCAGGACACACAGTAACCTCAGGACACACAGTAACCTCAGGACACACAGTAACCTCAGGACACACAGTAACCTCAGCATGTCACAGTAACGTCATTACACACATTAACCTCAGCATGTCACAGTAACCTCAGCATGTCACAGTAACCTCAGTACACACAGTAACCTCAGTGCACACATTAACCTCAGTGCACACAGTAACCTCAGTGCACACAGTAACCTCAGTACACACAGTAACCTCAGCATGTCACAGTAACCTCAGCATGTCACAGTAACCTCAGTATGTCACAGTAACCTCAGTACACACAGTAACCTCAGTACACACAGTAGCCTCAGTACACACAGTAACCTTAGGACACACAGTAACCTCAGGACACACAGTAACCTCAGGACACACAGTAACCTCAGTACACACAGTAACCTCAGTACACACAGTAACCTCAGTACACACAGTAATCTCAGTACACACAGTAACCTCAGTTTGTCACAGTAACCTCAGTATGTCACAGTAACCTCAGTATGTCACAGAAACCTCAGTATGTCACAGAAACCTCAGTATGTCACAGTAACCTCAGCATGTCACAGTAACCTCAGCATGTCACAGTAACCTCAGTATGTCACAGTAACCTCAGCATGTCACAGTAACCTCAGCATGTCACAGTAACCTCAGTACACACAGTAACCTCAGTATGTCACAGTAACCTCAGTATGTCACAGTAACCTCAGTAGGTCACAGTAACCTCAGTAGGTCACAGTAACCTCAGCATGTCAAAGTAACCCCAGCATGTCACAGTAACCACAGTACACACAGTAACCTCAGCATGTCACAGAAACCTCAGTACACACAGTAACCTCAGCATGTCACAGTAACCTCAGTACACACAGTATGTCCCAGTAACCTCAGTACACACAGTATGTCCCAGAAACCTCAGTATATCACAGTAACCTCAGTATATCACAGTAACCTCATTATGTCACAGTAACCTCAGTATGTCACAGTAACATCAGTATGTCACAGTAACCTCAGTATGTCACAGCAACCTCAGTAACCAAGGTAAACGTAGTAACCTCAGTTTGTCACAGTAACCTCAGCATGTCACAGTAACCTCAGCATGTCACAGTAACCTCAGCATGTCACAGTAACCTCAGCATGTCACAGTAACCTCAGCATGTCACAGTAACCTCAGCATGTCACAATAACCTCAGTACACACAGAACCTCACTACACATACTGACCTCAGTACACACAGTAACCTCACTATGTCACAGTAACCTCAGTACACACAGCAACCTCAGGACACACAGTAACCTCAGGACACACAGTAACCTCAGGACACACAGTAACCTCAGGACAAACAGTAACCTCAGGACACACAGTAACCTCAGTACACACAGTAACCTCAGTACGCCACAGTAACCTCAGCACGCCACAGTAACCTCAGCACGTCACAGTAACCTCAGCACGCCACAGTAACCTCAGCACGCCACAGTAACCTCAGGACACACAGTAACCTCAGGACACACAGTAACCTCAGGACACACAGTTTCCTCAGGACACACAGTAACCTCAGGACACAGTAACCTCAGGACACACAGTAACCTCAGTACACACAGTAACCTCAGTACACACAGTAACCTCAGTACACACAGTAACCTCAGTACACACAGTAACCTCAGTACACACAGTAACCTCAGGACACATAGTAACCTCAGGACACACATTAACCTCAGGACACACAGTAACCTCGGTACACACAGTAACCTCAGGACACACAGTAACCTCAGGACACACAGTAACCTCAGGACACACAGTAACCTCAGGACACACAGTAACCTCAGGACACACAGTAACCTCAGGACACATAGTAACCTCATTACACACATTAACCTCAGCATGTCACAGTAACCTCCGTATATCACAGTAACCTCATTATGTCACAGTAACCTCAGTATGTCACAGTAACCTCAGTATGTCACAGTAACTTCAGTATGTCACAGCAACCTCAGTAACCAAGGTAAACGTAGTAACCTCAGTTTGTCACAGTAACCTCAGCATGTCACAGTAACCTCAGCATGTCACAGTAACCTCAGCATGTCACAGTAACCTCAGCATGTCACAATAACCTCAGTACACACAGAACCTCACTACACATACTGACCTCAGTACACACAGTAACCTCACTATGTCACAGTAACCTCAGTACACACAGTAACCTCAGGACACACAGTAACCTCAGGACACACAGTAACCTCAGGACACACAGTAACCTCAGGACAAACAGTAACCTCAGGACACACAGTAACCTCAGTACACACAGTAACCTCAGTACACACAGTAACCTCAGTACAAACAGTAACCTCAGTACACACAGTAACCTCAGTACGCCACAGTAACCTCAGCACGCCACAGTAACCTCAGCACGCCACAGTAACCTCAGCACGCCACAGTAACAACAGCACGCCACAGTAACCTCAGCATGCCACAGTAACCTCAGCACGCCACAGTAACCTCAGCACGCCACAGTAACCTCAGCACGCCACAGTAACCTCATGACACATAGTAACCTCAGGACACACAGTAACCTCAGGACACACAGTAACCTCAGGACACACAGTAACCTCAGGACACACAGTAACCTCAGGACACACATTAACCTCAGTACACACAGTAACCTCAGTACACACAGTAACCTCAGTACACACAGTAACCTCAGTACACACAGTAACCTCAGTACACACAGTAACCTCAGGACACACAGTAACCTCAGGACACATAGTAACCTCAGGACACACAGTAACCTCAGGACACACAGTAACCTCGGTACACACAGTAACCTCAGGACACACAGTAACCTCAGGACACACAGTAACCTCAGGACACACAGTAACCTCAGGACACACAGTAACCTCAGGACACACAGTAACCTCAGGACACACAGTAACCTCATTACACACATTAACCTCAGCATGTAACAGTAACCTCAGCATGTCACAGTAACCTCAGCATGTCACAGTAACCTCATTACACACATTAACCTCAGTACGTCACAGTAACCTCAGCACGTCACAGTAACCTCAGCATGTCACAGTAACTTCAGCACGTCACAGTAACTTCAGCATGTCACAGTAACCTCAGGACACACAGTAACCTCAGGACACACAGTAACCTCAGGACACACAGTAACCTCAGGACACACAGTAACCTCAGGACACACAGTAAACTTAGGACACACAGTAACCTCAGGAAACACAGTAACCTCAGGACACACAGTAACCTCATTACACACATTAACCTCAGCATGTCACAGTAAACTCAGCATGTCACAGTACCCTCAGTACACACACTAACCTCGGTACACACAGTTACATCGGTACACACAGTAACCTCAATACACACATTAATCTCAGCATGTCACAGTAACCTCAGTACACACAGTAACCTCAGTAGGTCACAGTAACCTGAGTACACACATTAACCTCAGCATGTCACAGTAACCTCAGCATGTCACAGTAACCTCAGCATGTCACAGTAACCTCAGCATGTCACAGTAACCTCAGGACACACAGTAACCTCAGTATGTCACAGTAACCTCAGTATGTCACAGTAACCTCAGCACGTCACAGTAACCTCAGCACGTCACAGTAACCTCAGCACGTCACAGTTACCTCAGCACGTCACAGTTACCTCAGCACGTCACAGTAACCTCAGCACGTCACAGTAACCTCAGTATGTCATAGTAACCTCAGTACACACAGTAACCTCAGTACGTCACAGTAACCTCAGAACGTCACAGTAACCTCAGCATGTCACAGTAACTTCAGCACGTCACAGTAACTTCAGCATGTCACAGTAACCTCAGGACACACAGTAACCTCAGGACACACAGTAACCTCAGGACACACAGTAACCTCAGGACACACAGTAACCTCAGGACACACAGTAACCTCAGGACACACAGTAACCTCAGGACACACAGTAACCTCAGCATGTCAAAGTAACCTCAGCATGTCACAGTAACCTCAGCATGTCACAGTAACCTCAGCATGTCACAGTAACCTCAGCATGTCACAGTAACCTCAGCATGTCACAGTAACCTCATTACACACATTAACCTCAGCATGTCACAGTAACCTCAGCATGTCACAGTAACCTCAGCACGTCACAGTAACCTCAGCATGTCACAGTAACCTCAGTATGTCACAGTAACCTCAGTACGTCACAGTAACCTCAGCACGTCACAGTAACCTCAGCACGTCACAGTTACCTCAGCATGTAACAGTAACCTCAGCATGTCACAGTAACCTCAGCATGTCACAGTAACCTCAGTATGTCAAAGTAACCTCAGTATGTCAAAGTAACCTCAGTACACACAGTAACCTCAGTGCGTCACAGTAACCTCAGCACGTCACAGTAACCTAAGCATGTCACAGTAACTTCAGCATGTCACAGTAACTTCAGCATGTCACAGTAACCTCAGTATGTCACAGTAACCTCAGTACACACAGTAACCTCAGTACACACAGTAGCCTCAGTACACACAGTAACCTCAGGACACACAGTAACCTCAGGACACACAGTAACCTCAGGACACACAGTAACCTCAGGACACACAGTAACCTCAGGACACACAGTAACCTCAGCATGTCACAGTAACGTCATTACACACATTAACCTCAGCATGTCACAGTAACCTCAGCATGTCACAGTAACCTCAGTACACACAGTAACCTCAGTGCACACATTAACCTCAGTGCACACAGTAACCTCAGTGCACACAGTAACCTCAGTACACACAGTAACCTCAGCATGTCACAGTAACCTCAGCATGTCACAGTAACCTCAGTATGTCACAGTAACCTCAGTACACACAGTAACCTCAGTACACACAGTAGCCTCAGTACACACAGTAACCTTAGGACACACAGTAACCTCAGGACACACAGTAACCTCAGGACACACAGTAACCTCAGGACACACAGTAACCTCAGGACACACAGTAACCTCAGGACACACAGTAACCTCAGGACACACAGTAACCTCAGTACACACAGTAACCTCAGCATGTCACAGTAACCTCAGCATGTCACAGTAACCTCAGTATGTCACAGTAACCTCAGTACACACAGTAACCTCAGTACACACAGTAACCTCAGCATGCCACAGTAACCTCAGCATGTCACAGTAACTTCAGCATGTCACAGTAACCTCAGGACACACAGTAACCTCAGGACACACAGTAACCTCAGGACACACAGTAACCTCAGGACACACAGTAACCTCAGGACACACAGTAACCTCAGGACACACAGTAACCTCAGGACACACAGTAACCTCAGGACACACAGTAACCTCAGGACACACAGTAACCTCAGGAAACACAGTAACCTCAGTACACACAGTAACCTCAGCATGTCACAGTAACCTCAGCATGTCACAGTAACCTCAGTATGTCACAGTAACCTCAGTACACACAGTAACCTTAGGACACACAGTAGCCTCAGTACACACAGTAACCTCAGCATGCCACAGTAACCTCAGGACACACAGTAACCTCAGAACACACAGTAACCTCAGGACACACAGTAACCTCAGGACACACAGTAACCTCAGGACACACAGTAACCTCAGTAGGTCACAGTAACCTCAGCATGCCACAGTAACCTCAGGACACACAGTAACCTCAGGACACACAGTAACCTCAGGACACACAGTAACCTCAGTACACACAGTAACCTCAGGACACACAGTAACCTCAGCAAGTCACAGTAACCTCAGTAGGTCACAGTAACCTCAGCATGTCACAGTAACCTCAGTACACAGAGTAACCTCAGTACACACAGTAACCTCAGTATGTCACAGTAACCTCAGTACACACAGTAACCTCAGTACGTCACAGTAACCTCAGCACGTCACAGTAACCTCAGCATGTCACAGTAACTTCAGCATGTCACAGAAACTTCAGCATGTCACAGTAACCTCAGGACACACAGTAACCTCAGAACACACAGTAACCTCAGGACACACAGTAACCTCAGGACACACCGTAACCTCAGGACACACAGGAACCTCAGGACACACAGTAACCTCAGGACACACAGTAACCTCAGGACACACAGTAACCTCAGCATGTCACAGTAACCTCAGCATGTCACAGTAACCTCAGGACACGCAGTAACCTCAGGACACACAGTAACCTCAGCATGTCACAGTAACCTCAGCATGTCACAGTAACCTCAGCATGTCACAGTAACCTCAGCATGTCACAGTAACCTCAGTACACACAGTAACCTCAGTGCACACAGTAGCCTCAGTGCACACAGTAGCCTCAGTGCACACAGTAACCTCAGTGCACACAGTAACCTCAGTACACACAGTAACCTCAGCATGTCTCAGTAACCTCAGCATGTCACAGTAACCTCAGTATGTCACAGTAACCTCAGTACACACAGTAACCTCAGTACACACAGTAGCCTCAGTACACACAGTAACCTCAGCATGCCACAGTAACCTCAGCATGTCACAGTAACTTCAGCATGTCACAGTAACCTCAGGACACACAGTAACCTTAGGACACACAGTAACCTCAGGACACACAGTAACCTCAGGACACACAGTAACCTTAGGACACATAGTAACCTCAGGACACACAGTAACCTCAGGACACACAGTAACCTCAGGACACACAGTAACCTCAGGACACACAGTAACCTCAGGACACACAGTAACCTCAGGACACACAGTAACCTCAGGACACACAGTAACCTCAGTACACACAGTAACCTTAGCATGTCACAGTAACCTCAGCATGTCACAGTAACCTCAGTATGTCACAGTAACCTCAGTACACACAGTAACCTCAGTACACACAGTAGCCTCAGTACACACAGTAACCTCAGCATACCACAGTAACCTCAGCATGTCACAGTAACTTCAGCATGTCACAGTAACCTCAGGACACACAGTAACCTTAGGACACACAGTAACCTCAGGACACACAGTAACCTCAGGACACACAGTAACCTCTGGACACACAGTAACCTCAGGACACACAGTAACCTCAGGACACACAGTAACCTCAGGACACACAATAACCTCAGGACACACAGTAACCTCAGGACACACAGTAACCTCAGGACACACAGTAACCTCAGGACACACAGTAACCTCAGGACACACAGTAACCTCAGTACACACAGTAACCTCAGCATGTCACAGTAACCTCAGCATGTCACAGTAACCTCAGTATGTCACAGTAACCTCAGTACACACAGTAACCTTAGGACACACAGTAGCCTCAGTACACACAGTAACCTCAGCATGCCACAGTAACCTCAGGACACACAGTAACCTCAGGACACACAGTAACCTCAGGACACACAGTAACCTCAGGACACACAGTAACCTCAGGAAACACAGTAACCTCAGGACACACAGTAACCTCAGGACACACAGTAACCTCAGTACACACAGTAACCTCAGGACACACAGTAACCTCAGCAAGTCACAGTAACCTCAGTAGGTCACAGTAACCTCAGCATGTCACAGTAACCTCAGTGCACAGAGTAACCTCAGTACACACAGTAACCTCAGTATGTCACAGTAACCTCAGTACACACAGTAGCCTCAGTACGTCACAGGAACCTCAGCACGTCACAGTAACCTCAGCATGTCACAGTAACTTCAGCATGTCACAGAAACGTCAGCATGTCACAGTAACCTCAGGACACACAGTAACCTCAGAACACACAGTAACCTCAGGACACACAGTAACCTCAGTGCACACAGTAACCTCAGTACACACAGTAACCTCAGCATGTCACAGTAACCTCAGCATGTCACAGTAACCTCAGTATGTCACAGTAACCTCAGTACACACAGTAACCTCAGTACACACAGTAGCCTCAGTACACACAGTAACCTTAGGACACACAGTAACCTCAGGACACACAGTAACCTCAGGACACACAGTAACCTCAGGACACACAGTAACCTCAGGACACACAGTAACCTCAGGACACACAGTAACCTCAGGACACACAGTAACCTCAGTACACACAGTAACCTCAGCATGTCACAGTAACCTCAGCATGTCACAGTAACCTCAGTATGTCACAGTAACCTCAGTACACACAGTAACCTCAGTACACACAGTAACCTCAGCATGCCACAGTAACCTCAGCATGTCACAGTAACTTCAGCATGTCACAGTAACCTCAGGAC
This sequence comes from Oncorhynchus clarkii lewisi, assembly GCF_045791955.1. Taxonomy (NCBI): domain Eukaryota; kingdom Metazoa; phylum Chordata; class Actinopteri; order Salmoniformes; family Salmonidae; genus Oncorhynchus; species Oncorhynchus clarkii. Next base: position 77,190,841 of record NC_092163.1, on the reverse strand, counting down.
ACACAGTAACCTTAGGACACACAGTAACCTCAGGACACACAGTAACCTCAGGACACACAGTAACCTCAGGACACACAGTAACCTCAGGACACACAGTAACCTCAGGAAACACAGTAACCTCAGTACACACAGTAACCTCAGCATGTCACAGTAACCTCAGCATGTCACAGTAACCTCAGTATGTCACAGTAACCTCAGTACACACAGTAACCTTAGGACACACAGTAGCCTCAGTACACACAGTAACCTCAGCATGCCACAGTAACCTCAGGACACACAGTAACCTCAGAACACACAGTAACCTCAGGACACACAGTAACCTCAGGACACACAGTAACCTCAGGACACACAGTAACCTCAGTAGGTCACAGTAACCTCAGCATGCCACAGTAACCTCAGGACACACAGTAACCTCAGGACACACAGTAACCTCAGGACACACAGTAACCTCAGTACACACAGTAACCTCAGCAAGTCACAGTAACCTCAGTAGGTCACAGTAACCTCAGCATGTCACAGTAACCTCAGTACACAGAGTAACCTCAGTACACACAGTAACCTCAGTATGTCACAGTAACCTCAGTACACACAGTAACCTCAGTACGTCACAGTAACCTCAGCACGTCACAGTAACCTCAGCATGTCACAGTAACTTCAGCATGTCACAGAAACTTCAGCATGTCACAGTAACCTCAGGACACACAGTAACCTCAGAACACACAGTAACCTCAGGACACACAGTAACCTCAGGACACACCGTAACCTCAGGACACACAGGAACCTCAGGACACACAGTAACCTCAGGACACACAGTAACCTCAGGACACACAGTAACCTCAGCATGTCACAGTAACCTCAGCATGTCACAGTAACCTCAGGACACGCAGTAACCTCAGGACACACAGTAACCTCAGCATGTCACAGTAACCTCAGCATGTCACAGTAACCTCAGCATGTCACAGTAACCTCAGCATGTCACAGTAACCTCAGTACACACAGTAACCTCAGTGCACACAGTAGCCTCAGTGCACACAGTAGCCTCAGTGCACACAGTAACCTCAGTGCACACAGTAACCTCAGTACACACAGTAACCTCAGCATGTCTCAGTAACCTCAGCATGTCACAGTAACCTCAGTATGTCACAGTAACCTCAGTACACACAGTAACCTCAGTACACACAGTAGCCTCAGTACACACAGTAACCTCAGCATGCCACAGTAACCTCAGCATGTCACAGTAACTTCAGCATGTCACAGTAACCTCAGGACACACAGTAACCTTAGGACACACAGTAACCTCAGGACACACAGTAACCTCAGGACACACAGTAACCTTAGGACACATAGTAACCTCAGGACACACAGTAACCTCAGGACACACAGTAACCTCAGGACACACAGTAACCTCAGGACACACAGTAACCTCAGGACACACAGTAACCTCAGGACACACAGTAACCTCAGTACACACAGTAACCTTAGCATGTCACAGTAACCTCAGCATGTCACAGTAACCTCAGTATGTCACAGTAACCTCAGTACACACAGTAACCTCAGTACACACAGTAGCCTCAGTACACACAGTAACCTCAGCATACCACAGTAACCTCAGCATGTCACAGTAACTTCAGCATGTCACAGTAACCTCAGGACACACAGTAACCTTAGGACACACAGTAACCTCAGGACACACAGTAACCTCAGGACACACAGTAACCTCTGGACACACAGTAACCTCAGGACACACAGTAACCTCAGGACACACAGTAACCTCAGGACACACAATAACCTCAGGACACACAGTAACCTCAGGACACACAGTAACCTCAGGACACACAGTAACCTCAGGACACACAGTAACCTCAGGACACACAGTAACCTCAGTACACACAGTAACCTCAGCATGTCACAGTAACCTCAGCATGTCACAGTAACCTCAGTACACACAGTAACCTTAGGACACACAGTAGCCTCAGTACACACAGTAACCTCAGCATGCCACAGTAACCTCAGGACACACAGTAACCTCAGGACACACAGTAACCTCAGGACACACAGTAACCTCAGGACACACAGTAACCTCAGGAAACACAGTAACCTCAGGACACACAGTAACCTCAGGACACACAGTAACCTCAGTACACACAGTAACCTCAGGACACACAGTAACCTCAGCAAGTCACAGTAACCTCAGTAGGTCACAGTAACCTCAGCATGTCACAGTAACCTCAGTGCACAGAGTAACCTCAGTACACACAGTAACCTCAGTATGTCACAGTAACCTCAGTACACACAGTAGCCTCAGTACGTCACAGTAACCTCAGCACGTCACAGTAACCTCAGCATGTCACAGTAACTTCAGCATGTCACAGAAACGTCAGCATGTCACAGTAACCTCAGGACACACAGTAACCTCAGAACACACAGTAACCTCAGGACACACAGTAACCTCAGGACACACAGTAACCTCAGGACACACAGTAACCTCAGCATGTCACATTAACCTCAGCATGTCACAGTAACCTCAGGACACACAGTAACCTCAGGACACACAGTAACCTCAGCATGTCACAGTAACCTCAGCATGTCACAGTAACCTCAGCATGTCACAGTAACCTCATTACACACATTAACTTCAGCATGTCACAGTAACCTCAGCATGTCACAGTAACCTCAGCATGTCACAGTAACCTCAGCATGTCACAGTAACCTCAGCATGTCACAGAAACCTCAGCATGTCACAGTAACCTCATTACACACATTAACCTCAACATGTCACAGTAACCTCAGCATGTCACAGTAACCTCAGCATGTCACAGTAACATCAGCATGTCACAGTAACCTCAGGACACACAGTAACCTCAGTATGTCACAGTTACCTCAGCATGTCACAGTAACCTCAGCATGTCGCAGTAACCTCAGCATGTCACAGTAACCTCAGTATGTCACAGTAACCTCAGTATGTCACAGTAACCTCAGTAAACACAGTAACCTCAGTACGTCACAGTAACCTCAGCACGTCACAGTAACCTCAGCATGTCACAGTAACCTCAGCATGTCACAGTAACCTCAGCATGTCACAGTAACCTCAGCATATCACAGTAACCTCAGCATGTCACAGTAACCTCAGCATGTCACAGTAACCTCATTACACACATTAACCTCAGCATGTCACAGTAACCTCAGCATGTCACAGTAACCTCAGTATGTCACAGTAACCTCAGTATGTCACAGTAACCTCAGCATGTCACAGTAACCTCAGTATGTCACAGTAACCTCAGTACACACAGTAACCTCAGTACACACAGTAGCCTCAGTACACACAGTAACCTCAGCATACCACAGTAACCTCAGCATGTCACACTAACTTCAGCATTTCACAGTAACCTCAGGACACACAGTAACCTTAGGACACACAGTAACCTCAGGACACACAGTAACCTCAGGACGCACAGTAACCTCAGGACACACAGTAACCTCAGGACACACAGTAACCTCAGGACACACAATAACCTCAGGACACACAGTAACCTCAGCAAGTCACAGTAACCTCAGTAGGTCACAGTAACCTCAGCATGTCACAGTAACCTCAGTACACACAGTAACCTCAGTACACACAGTAACCTCAGTATGTCACAGTAACCTCAGTACACACAGTAACCTCAGTACGTCACAGTAACCTCAGCACGTCACAGTAACCTCAGCATGTCACAGTAACTTCAGCATGTCACAGTAACTTCAGCATGTCACAGTAACTTCAGCATGTCACAGTAACCTCAGGACACACAGTAACCTCAGGACACACAGTAACCTCAGGACACACAGTAACCTCAGGACACACAGTAACCTCAGGACACACAGTAACCTCACATAGTAACCTCATAGTAACCTCAGCATGTCACATTAACTTCAGCATGTCACAGTAACCTCAGGACACACAGTAACCTTAGGACACACAGTAACCTCAGGACACACAGTAACCTCAGCACACACAGTAACCTCAGGACACACAGTAACCTCAGGACACACAGTAACCTCAGGACACACAGTAACCTCAGGACACACAGTAACCTCAGGACACACAGCAACCTCGGGACACACAGTAACCTCAGCATGTCACAGTAACCTCAGTAGGTCACAGTAACCTCAGCATGTCACAGTAACCTCAGTACACACAGTAACCTCAGCATGTCACAGTAACCTCAGCATGTCACAGTAACCTCAGCATGTCACAGTAACCTCATTACACACATTAACTTCAGCATGTCACAGTAACCTCAGCATGTCACAGTAACCTCAGCATGTCACAGTAACCTCAGCATGTCACAGTAACCTCAGCATGTCACAGAAACCTCAGCATGTCACAGTAACCTCATTACACACATTAACCTCAACATGTCACAGTAACCTCATCATGTCACAGTAACCTCAGCATGTCACAGTAACATCAGCATGTCACAGTAACCTCAGGACACACAGTAACCTCAGTATGTCACAGTTACCTCAGCATGTCACAGTAACCTCAGCATGTCGCAGTAACCTCAGCATGTCACAGTAACCTCAGTATGTCACAGTAACCTCAGTATGTCACAGTAACCTCAGTAAACACAGTAACCTCAGTACGTCACAGTAACCTCAGCACGTCACAGTAACCTCAGCATGTCACAGTAACCTCAGCATGTCACAGTAACCTCAGCATGTCACAGTAACCTCAGCATGTCACAGTAACCTCAGCATGTCACAGTAACCTCAGCATGTCACAGTAACCTCATTACACACATTAACCTCAGCATGTCACAGTAACCTCAGCATGTCACAGTAACCTCAGCATGTCACAGTAACATCAGCATGTCACAGTAACCTCAGGACACACAGTAACCTCAGTATGTCACAGTTACCTCAGCATGTCACAGTAACCTCAGCATGTCGCAGTAACCTCAGCATGTCACAGTAACCTCAGTATGTCACAGTAACCTCAGTATGTCACAGTAACCTCAGTATGTCACAGTAACCTCAGTACACACAGTAACCTCAGTACGTCACAGTAACCTCATCACGTCACAGTAACCTCAGCATGTCACAGTAACTTCAGCATGTCACAGTAACCTCAGTACACACATTAACCTCAGCATGTCACAGTAACCTCAGCATGTCACAGTAACCTCAGTACACACAGTAACCTCAGTGCAAACAGTAACCTCAGTGCACACAGTAACCTCAGTGCACACAGTAACCTCAGTGCACACAGTAACCTCAGTGCACACAGTAACCTCAGTACACACAGTAACCTCAGCATGTCACAGTAACCTCAGCATGTCACAGTAACCTCAGTATGTCACAGTAACCTCAGTACACACAGTAACCTCAGTACACACAGTAGCCTCAGTACACACAGTAACCTCAGCATGCCACAGTAACCTCAGCATTTCACAGTAACTTCAGCATGGCACAGTAACCTCAGGACACACAGTAACCTTAGGACACACAGTAACCTCAGGACACACAGTAACCTCAGGACACACAGTAACCTCAGGACACACAGTAACCTCAGGAACCACAGTAACCTCAGGACACACAGTAACCTCAGGACACACAGTAACCTCAGGACACACAGTAACCTCAGGACACACAATAACCTCAGTACACACAGTAACCTCAGTACACACAGTAACCTCAGGACACACAGTAACCTCAGCAAGTCACAGTAACCTCAGTAGGTCACAGTAACCTCAGCATGTCACAGTAACCTTAGTACACACAGTAACCTCAGTACACACAGTAACCTCAGTATGTCACAGTAACCTCAGTACACACAGTAACCTCAGTACACACAGTAACCTCAGTGCAAACAGTAACCTCAGTGCATACAGTAACCTCAGTGCACACAGTAACCTCAGTGCACACAGTAACCTCAGTACACACAGTAACCTCAGCATGTCACAGTAACCTCAGCATGTCACAGTAACCTCAGTATGTCACAGTAACCTCAGTACACACAGTAACCTCAGTACACACAGTAGCCTCAGTACACACAGTAACCTCAGCATGCCACAGTAACCTCAGCATGTCACACTAACTTCAGCATTTCACAGTAACCTCAGGACACACAGTAACCTTAGGACACACAGTAACCTCAGGACACACAGTAACCTCAGGACACACAGTAACCTCAGGACACACAGTAACCTCAGGACACACAGTAACCTCAGGACACACAATAACCTCAGGACACACAGTAACCTCAGCAAGTCACAGTAACCTCAGTAGGTCACAGTAACCTCAGCATGTCACAGTAACCTCAGTACACACAGTAACCTCAGTACACACAGTAACCTCAGTACGTCACAGTAACTTCAGCATGTCACAGTAACTTCAGCATGTCACAGTAACTTCAGCATGTCACAGTAACCTCAGGACACACAGTAACCTCAGTATGTCACAGTTACCTCAGCATGTCACAGTAACCTCAGCATGTCGCAGTAACCTCAGCATGTCACAGTAACCTCAGTATGTCACAGTAACCTCAGTATGTCACAGTAACCTCAGTAAACACAGTAACCTCAGTACGTCACAGTAACCTCAGCACGTCACAGTAACCTCAGCATGTCACAGTAACCTCAGCATGTCACAGTAACCTCAGCATGTCACAGTAACCTCAGCATGTCACAGTAACCTCAGCATGTCACAGTAACCTCAGCATGTCACAGTAACCTCATTACACACATTAACCTCAGCATGTCACAGTAACCTCAGCATGTCACAGTAACCTCAGCATGTCACAGTAACATCAGCATGTCACAGTAACCTCAGGACACACAGTAACCTCAGTATGTCACAGTTACCTCAGCATGTCACAGTAACCTCAGCATGTCGCAGTAACCTCAGCATGTCACAGTAACCTCAGTATGTCACAGTAACCTCAGTATGTCACAGTAACCTCAGTATGTCACAGTAACCTCAGTACACACAGTAACCTCAGTACGTCACAGTAACCTCATCACGTCACAGTAACCTCAGCATGTCACAGTAACTTCAGCATGTCACAGTAACCTCAGTACACACATTAACCTCAGCATGTCACAGTAACCTCAGCATGTCACAGTAACCTCAGTACACACAGTAACCTCAGTGCAAACAGTAACCTCAGTGCACACAGTAACCTCAGTGCACACAGTAACCTCAGTGCACACAGTAACCTCAGTGCACACAGTAACCTCAGTACACACAGTAACCTCAGCATGTCACAGTAACCTCAGCATGTCACAGTAACCTCAGTATGTCACAGTAACCTCAGTACACACAGTAACCTCAGTACACACAGTAGCCTCAGTACACACAGTAACCTCAGCATGCCACAGTAACCTCAGCATTTCACAGTAACTTCAGCATGGCACAGTAACCTCAGGACACACAGTAACCTTAGGACACACAGTAACCTCAGGACACACAGTAACCTCAGGACACACAGTAACCTCAGGACACACAGTAACCTCAGGAACCACAGTAACCTCAGGACACACAGTAACCTCAGGACACACAGTAACCTCAGGACACACAGTAACCTCAGGACACACAATAACCTCAGTACACACAGTAACCTCAGTACACACAGTAACCTCAGGACACACAGTAACCTCAGCAAGTCACAGTAACCTTAGTACACACAGTAACCTCAGTACACACAGTAACCTCAGTATGTCACAGTAACCTCAGTACACACAGTAACCTCAGTACACACAGTAACCTCAGTGCAAACAGTAACCTCAGTGCATACAGTAACCTCAGTGCACACAGTAACCTCAGTGCACACAGTAACCTCAGTACACACAGTAACCTCAGCATGTCACAGTAACCTCAGCATGTCACAGTAACCTCAGTATGTCACAGTAACCTCAGTACACACAGTAACCTCAGTACACACAGTAGCCTCAGTACACACAGTAACCTCAGCATGCCACAGTAACCTCAGCATGTCACACTAACTTCAGCATTTCACAGTAACCTCAGGACACACAGTAACCTTAGGACACACAGTAACCTCAGGACACACAGTAACCTCATTACACACATTAACCTCAACATGTCACAGTAACCTCAGCATGTCACAGTAACCTCAGCATGTCACAGTAACATCAGCATGTCACAGTAACCTCAGGACACACAGTAACCTCAGTATGTCACAGTTACCTCAGCATGTCACAGTAACCTCAGCATGTCGCAGTAACCTCAGCATGTCACAGTAACCTCAGTATGTCACAGTAACCTCAGTATGTCACAGTAACCTCAGTAAACACAGTAACCTCAGTACGTCACAGTAACCTCAGCACGTCACAGTAACCTCAGCATGTCACAGTAACCTCAGCATGTCACAGTAACCTCAGCATGTCACAGTAACCTCAGCATGTCACAGTAACCTCAGCATGTCACAGTAACCTCAGCATGTCACAGTAACCTCATTACACACATTAACCTCAGCATGTCACAGTAACCTCAGCATGTCACAGTAACCTCAGCATGTCACAGTAACATCAGCATGTCACAGTAACCTCAGGACACACAGTAACCTCAGTATGTCACAGTTACCTCAGCATGTCACAGTAACCTCAGCATGTCGCAGTAACCTCAGCATGTCACAGTAACCTCAGTATGTCACAGTAACCTCAGTATGTCACAGTAACCTCAGTATGTCACAGTAACCTCAGTACACACAGTAACCTCAGTACGTCACAGTAACCTCATCACGTCACAGTAACCTCAGCATGTCACAGTAACTTCAGCATGTCACAGTAACCTCAGTACACACATTAACCTCAGCATGTCACAGTAACCTCAGCATGTCACAGTAACCTCAGTACACACAGTAACCTCAGTGCAAACAGTAACCTCAGTGCACACAGTAACCTCAGTGCACACAGTAACCTCAGTGCACACAGTAACCTCAGTGCACACAGTAACCTCAGTACACACAGTAACCTCAGCATGTCACAGTAACCTCAGCATGTCACAGTAACCTCAGTATGTCACAGTAACCTCAGTACACACAGTAACCTCAGTACACACAGTAGCCTCAGTACACACAGTAACCTAAGCATGCCACAGTAACCTCAGCATTTCACAGTAACTTCAGCATGGCACAGTAACCTCAGGACACACAGTAACCTTAGGACACACAGTAACCTCAGGACACACAGTAACCTCAGGACACACAGTAACCTCAGGACACACAGTAACCTCAGGAACCACAGTAACCTCAGGACACACAGTAACCTCAGGACACACAGTAACCTCAGGACACACAGTAACCTCAGGACACACAATAACCTCAGTACACACAGTAACCTCAGTACACACAGTAACCTCAGGACACACAGTAACCTCAGCAAGTCACAGTAACCTCAGTAGGTCACAGTAACCTCAGCATGTCACAGTAACCTTAGTACACACAGTAACCTCAGTACACACAGTAACCTCAGCATGTCACAGTAACCTCAGCATGTCGCAGTAACCTCAGCATGTCACAGTAACCTCAGTATGTCACAGTAACCTCAGTATGTCACAGTAACCTCAGTATGTCACAGTAACCTCAGTACACACAGTAACCTCAGTACGTCACAGTAACCTCATCACGTCACAGTAACCTCAGCATGTCACAGTAACTTCAGCATGTCACAGTAACCTCAGTACACACATTAACCTCAGCATGTCACAGTAACCTCAGCATGTCACAGTAACCTCAGTACACACAGTAACCTCAGTGCAAACAGTAACCTCAGTGCACACAGTAACCTCAGTGCACACAGTAACCTCAGTGCACACAGTAACCTCAGTGCACACAGTAACCTCAGTACACACAGTAACCTCAGCATGTCACAGTAACCTCAGCATGTCACAGTAACCTCAGTATGTCACAGTAACCTCAGTACACACAGTAACCTCAGTACACACAGTAGCCTCAGTACACACAGTAACCTCAGCATGCCACAGTAACCTCAGCATTTCACAGTAACTTCAGCATGGCACAGTAACCTCAGGACACACAGTAACCTTAGGACACACAGTAACCTCAGGACACACAGTAACCTCAGGACACACAGTAACCTCAGGACACACAGTAACCTCAGGAACCACAGTAACCTCAGGACACACAGTAACCTCAGGACACACAGTAACCTCAGGACACACAGTAACCTCAGGACACACAATAACCTCAGTACACACAGTAACCTCAGTACACACAGTAACCTCAGGACACACAGTAACCTCAGCAAGTCACAGTAACCTTAGTACACACAGTAACCTCAGTACACACAGTAACCTCAGTATGTCACAGTAACCTCAGTACACACAGTAACCTCAGTACACACAGTAACCTCAGTGCAAACAGTAACCTCAGTGCATACAGTAACCTCAGTGCACACAGTAACCTCAGTGCACACAGTAACCTCAGTACACACAGTAACCTCAGCATGTCACAGTAACCTCAGCATGTCACAGTAACCTCAGTATGTCACAGTAACCTCAGTACACACAGTAACCTCAGTACACACAGTAGCCTCAGTACACACAGTAACCTCAGCATGCCACAGTAACCTCAGCATGTCACACTAACTTCAGCATTTCACAGTAACCTCAGGACACACAGTAACCTTAGGACACACAGTAACCTCAGGACACACAGTAACCTCATTACACACATTAACCTCAACATGTCACAGTAACCTCAGCATGTCACAGTAACCTCAGCATGTCACAGTAACATCAGCATGTCACAGTAACCTCAGGACACACAGTAACCTCAGTATGTCACAGTTACCTCAGCATGTCACAGTAACCTCAGCATGTCGCAGTAACCTCAGCATGTCACAGTAACCTCAGTATGTCACAGTAACCTCAGTATGTCACAGTAACCTCAGTAAACACAGTAACCTCAGTACGTCACAGTAACCTCAGCACGTCACAGTAACCTCAGCATGTCACAGTAACCTCAGCATGTCACAGTAACCTCAGCATGTCACAGTAACCTCAGCATGTCACAGTAACCTCAGCATGTCACAGTAACCTCAGCATGTCACAGTAACCTCATTACACACATTAACCTCAGCATGTCACAGTAACCTCAGCATGTCACAGTAACCTCAGCATGTCACAGTAACATCAGCATGTCACAGTAACCTCAGGACACACAGTAACCTCAGTATGTCACAGTTACCTCAGCATGTCACAGTAACCTCAGCATGTCGCAGTAACCTCAGCATGTCACAGTAACCTCAGTATGTCACAGTAACCTCAGTATGTCACAGTAACCTCAGTATGTCACAGTAACCTCAGTACACACAGTAACCTCAGTACGTCACAGTAACCTCATCACGTCACAGTAACCTCAGCATGTCACAGTAACTTCAGCATGTCACAGTAACCTCAGTACACACATTAACCTCAGCATGTCACAGTAACCTCAGCATGTCACAGTAACCTCAGTACACACAGTAACCTCAGTGCAAACAGTAACCTCAGTGCACACAGTAACCTCAGTGCACACAGTAACCTCAGTGCACACAGTAACCTCAGTGCACACAGTAACCTCAGTACACACAGTAACCTCAGCATGTCACAGTAACCTCAGCATGTCACAGTAACCTCAGTATGTCACAGTAACCTCAGTACACACAGTAACCTCAGTACACACAGTAGCCTCAGTACACACAGTAACCTAAGCATGCCACAGTAACCTCAGCATTTCACAGTAACTTCAGCATGGCACAGTAACCTCAGGACACACAGTAACCTTAGGACACACAGTAACCTCAGGACACACAGTAACCTCAGGACACACAGTAACCTCAGGACACACAGTAACCTCAGGAACCACAGTAACCTCAGGACACACAGTAACCTCAGGACACACAGTAACCTCAGGACACACAGTAACCTCAGGACACACAATAACCTCAGTACACACAGTAACCTCAGTACACACAGTAACCTCAGGACACACAGTAACCTCAGCAAGTCACAGTAACCTCAGTAGGTCACAGTAACCTCAGCATGTCACAGTAACCTTAGTACACACAGTAACCTCAGTACACACAGTAACCTCAGTATGTCACAGTAACCTCAGTACACACAGTAACCTCAGTACACACAGTAACCTCAGTGCAAACAGTAACCTCAGTGCATACAGTAACCTCAGTGCACACAGTAACCTCAGTGCACACAGTAACCTCAGTACACACAGTAACCTCAGCATGTCACAGTAACCTCAGCATGTCACAGTAACCTCAGTATGTCACAGTAACCTCAGTACACACAGTAACCTCAGTACACACAGTAGCCTCAGTACACACAGTAACCTCAGCATGCCACAGTAACCTCAGCATGTCACACTAACTTCAGCATTTCACAGTAACCTCAGGACACACAGTAACCTTAGGACACACAGTAACCTCAGGACACACAGTAACCTCAGGACACACAGTAATGTCACAGTAACCTCAGTATGTCACAGTAACCTCAGTAAACACAGTAACCTCAGTACGTCACAGTAACCTCAGCACGTCACAGTAACCTCAGCATGTCACAGTAACCTCAGCATGTCACAGTAACCTCAGCATGTCACAGTAACCTCAGCATGTCACAGTAACCTCAGCATGTCACAGTAACCTCAGCATGTCACAGTAACCTCATTACACACATTAACCTCAGCATGTCACAGTAACCTCAGCATGTCACAGTAACCTCAGCATGTCACAGTAACATCAGCATGTCACAGTAACCTCAGGACACACAGTAACCTCAGTATGTCACAGTTACCTCAGCATGTCACAGTAACCTCAGCATGTCGCAGTAACCTCAGCATGTCACAGTAACCTCAGTATGTCACAGTAACCTCAGTATGTCACAGTAACCTCAGTATGTCACAGTAACCTCAGTACACACAGTAACCTCAGTACGTCACAGTAACCTCATCACGTCACAGTAACCTCAGCATGTCACAGTAACTTCAGCATGTCACAGTAACCTCAGTACACACATTAACCTCAGCATGTCACAGTAACCTCAGCATGTCACAGTAACCTCAGTACACACAGTAACCTCAGTGCAAACAGTAACCTCAGTGCACACAGTAACCTCAGTGCACACAGTAACCTCAGTGCACACAGTAACCTCAGTGCACACAGTAACCTCAGTACACACAGTAACCTCAGCATGTCACAGTAACCTCAGCATGTCACAGTAACCTCAGTATGTCACAGTAACCTCAGTACACACAGTAACCTCAGTACACACAGTAGCCTCAGTACACACAGTAACCTCAGCATGCCACAGTAACCTCAGCATTTCACAGTAACTTCAGCATGGCACAGTAACCTCAGGACACACAGTAACCTTAGGACACACAGTAACCTCAGGACACACAGTAACCTCAGGACACACAGTAACCTCAGGACACACAGTAACCTCAGGAACCACAGTAACCTCAGGACACACAGTAACCTCAGGACACACAGTAACCTCAGGACACACAGTAACCTCAGGACACACAATAACCTCAGTACACACAGTAACCTCAGTACACACAGTAACCTCAGGACACACAGTAACCTCAGCAAGTCACAGTAACCTCAGTAGGTCACAGTAACCTCAGCATGTCACAGTAACCTTAGTACACACAGTAACCTCAGTACACACAGTAACCTCAGTATGTCACAGTAACCTCAGTACACACAGTAACCTCAGTACACACAGTAACCTCAGTGCAAACAGTAACCTCAGTGCATACAGTAACCTCAGTGCACACAGTAACCTCAGTGCACACAGTAACCTCAGTACACACAGTAACCTCAGCATGTCACAGTAACCTCAGCATGTCACAGTAACCTCAGTATGTCACAGTAACCTCAGTACACACAGTAACCTCAGTACACACAGTAGCCTCAGTACACACAGTAACCTCAGCATGCCACAGTAACCTCAGCATGTCACACTAACTTCAGCATTTCACAGTAACCTCAGGACACACAGTAACCTTAGGACACACAGTAACCTCAGGACACACAGTAACCTCATTACACACATTAACCTCAACATGTCACAGTAACCTCAGCATGTCACAGTAACCTCAGCATGTCACAGTAACATCAGCATGTCACAGTAACCTCAGGACACACAGTAACCTCAGTATGTCACAGTTACCTCAGCATGTCACAGTAACCTCAGCATGTCGCAGTAACCTCAGCATGTCACAGTAACCTCAGTATGTCACAGTAACCTCAGTATGTCACAGTAACCTCAGTAAACACAGTAACCTCAGTACGTCACAGTAACCTCAGCACGTCACAGTAACCTCAGCATGTCACAGTAACCTCAGCATGTCACAGTAACCTCAGCATGTCACAGTAACCTCAGCATGTCACAGTAACCTCAGCATGTCACAGTAACCTCAGCATGTCACAGTAACCTCATTACACACATTAACCTCAGCATGTCACAGTAACCTCAGCATGTCACAGTAACCTCAGCATGTCACAGTAACATCAGCATGTCACAGTAACCTCAGGACACACAGTAACCTCAGTATGTCACAGTTACCTCAGCATGTCACAGTAACCTCAGCATGTCGCAGTAACCTCAGCATGTCACAGTAACCTCAGTATGTCACAGTAACCTCAGTATGTCACAGTAACCTCAGTATGTCACAGTAACCTCAGTACACACAGTAACCTCAGTACGTCACAGTAACCTCATCACGTCACAGTAACCTCAGCATGTCACAGTAACTTCAGCATGTCACAGTAACCTCAGTACACACATTAACCTCAGCATGTCACAGTAACCTCAGCATGTCACAGTAACCTCAGTACACACAGTAACCTCAGTGCAAACAGTAACCTCAGTGCACACAGTAACCTCAGTGCACACAGTAACCTCAGTGCACACAGTAACCTCAGTGCACACAGTAACCTCAGTACACACAGTAACCTCAGCATGTCACAGTAACCTCAGCATGTCACAGTAACCTCAGTATGTCACAGTAACCTCAGTACACACAGTAACCTCAGTACACACAGTAGCCTCAGTACACACAGTAACCTCAGCATGCCACAGTAACCTCAGCATTTCACAGTAACTTCAGCATGGCACAGTAACCTCAGGACACACAGTAACCTTAGGACACACAGTAACCTCAGGACACACAGTAACCTCAGGACACACAGTAACCTCAGGACACACAGTAACCTCAGGAACCACAGTAACCTCAGGACACACAGTAACCTCAGGACACACAGTAACCTCAGGACACACAGTAACCTCAGGACACACAATAACCTCAGTACACACAGTAACCTCAGTACACACAGTAACCTCAGGACACACAGTAACCTCAGCAAGTCACAGTAACCTCAGTAGGTCACAGTAACCTCAGCATGTCACAGTAACCTTAGTACACACAGTAACCTCAGTACACACAGTAACCTCAGTATGTCACAGTAACCTCAGTACACACAGTAACCTCAGTACACACAGTAACCTCAGTGCAAACAGTAACCTCAGTGCATACAGTAACCTCAGTGCACACAGTAACCTCAGTGCACACAGTAACCTCAGTACACACAGTAACCTCAGCATGTCACAGTAACCTCAGCATGTCACAGTAACCTCAGTATGTCACAGTAACCTCAGTACACACAGTAACCTCAGTACACACAGTAGCCTCAGTACACACAGTAACCTCAGCATGCCACAGTAACCTCAGCATGTCACACTAACTTCAGCATTTCACAGTAACCTCAGGACACACAGTAACCTTAGGACACACAGTAACCTCAGGACACACAGTAACCTCAGGACACACAGTAACCTCAGGACACACAGTAACCTCAGGACACACAGTAACCTCAGGACACACAATAACCTCAGGACACACAGTAACCTCAGCAAGTCACAGTAACCTCAGTAGGTCACAGTAACCTCAGCATGTCACAGTAACCTCAGTACACACAGTAACCTCAGTACACACAGTAACCTCAGTACGTCACAGTAACCTCAGCACGTCACAGTAACCTCAGCATGTCACAGTAACTTCAGCATGTCACAGTAACTTCAGCATGTCACAGTAACTTCAGCATGTCACAGTAACCTCAGGACACACAGTAACCTCAGTATGTCACAGTTACCTCAGCATGTCACAGTAAACTCAGCATGTCGCAGTAACCTCAGCATGTCACAGTAACCTCAGTATGTCACAGTAACCTCAGTATGTCACAGTAACCTCAGTAAACACAGTAACCTCAGTACGTCACAGTAACCTCAGCACGTCACAGTAACCTCAGCATGTCACAGTAACCTCAGCATGTCACAGTAACCTCAGCATGTCACAGTAACCTCAGCATGTCACAGTAACCTCAGCATGTCACAGTAGCCTCAGCATGTCACAGTAACCTCATTACACACATTAACCTCAGCATGTCACAGTAACCTCAGCATGTCACAGTAACCTCAGCATGTCACAGTAACATCAGCATGTCACAGTAACCTCAGGACACACAGTAACCTCAGTATGTCACAGTTACCTCAGCATGTCACAGTAACCTCAGCATGTCGCAGTAACCTCAGCATGTCACAGTAACCTCAGTATGTCACAGTAACCTCAGTATGTCACAGTAACCTCAGTATGTCACAGTAACCTCAGTACACACAGTAACCTCAGTACGTCACAGTAACCTCATCACGTCACAGTAACCTCAGCATGTCACAGTAACTTCAGCATGTCACAGTAACCTCAGTACACACATTAACCTCAGCATGTCACAGTAACCTCAGCATGTCACAGTAACCTCAGTACACACAGTAACCTCAGTGCAAACAGTAACCTCAGTGCACACAGTAACCTCAGTGCACACAGTAACCTCAGTGCACACAGTAACCTCAGTGCACACAGTAACCTCAGTACACACAGTAACCTCAGCATGTCACAGTAACCTCAGCATGTCACAGTAACCTCAGTATGTCACAGTAACCTCAGTACACACAGTAACCTCAGTACACACAGTAGCCTCAGTACACACAGTAACCTCAGCATGCCACAGTAACCTCAGCATTTCACAGTAACTTCAGCATGGCACAGTAACCTCAGGACACACAGTAACCTTAGGACACACAGTAACCTCAGGACACACAGTAACCTCAGGACACACAGTAACCTCAGGACACACAGTAACCTCAGGAACCACAGTAACCTCAGGACACACAGTAACCTCAGGACACACAGTAACCTCAGGACACACAGTAACCTCAGGACACACAATAACCTCAGTACACACAGTAACCTCAGTACACACAGTAACCTCAGGACACACAGTAACCTCAGGACACACAGTAACCTCAGGACACACAATAACCTCAGGACACACAGTAACCTCAGCAAGTCACAGTAACCTCAGTAGGTCACAGTAACCTCAGCATGTCACAGTAACCTCAGCATGTCACAGTAACCTCATTACACACATTAACCTCAGCATGTCACAGTAACCTCAGCATGTCACAGTAACCTCAGCATGTCACAGTAACATCAGCATGTCACAGTAACCTCAGGACACACAGTAACCTCAGTATGTCACAGTTACCTCAGCATGTCACAGTAACCTCAGCATGTCGCAGTAACCTCAGCATGTCACAGTAACCTCAGTATGTCACAGTAACCTCAGTATGTCACAGTAACCTCAGTATGTCACAGTAACCTCAGTACACACAGTAACCTCAGTACGTCACAGTAACCTCATCACGTCACAGTAACCTCAGCATGTCACAGTAACTTCAGCATGTCACAGTAACCTCAGTACACACATTAACCTCAGCATGTCACAGTAACCTCAGCATGTCACAGTAACCTCAGTACACACAGTAACCTCAGTGCAAACAGTAACCTCAGTGCACACAGTAACCTCAGTGCACACAGTAACCTCAGTGCACACAGTAACCTCAGTGCACACAGTAACCTCAGTACACACAGTAACCTCAGCATGTCACAGTAACCTCAGCATGTCACAGTAACCTCAGTATGTCACAGTAACCTCAGTACACACAGTAACCTCAGTACACACAGTAGCCTCAGTACACACAGTAACCTCAGCATGCCACAGTAACCTCAGCATTTCACAGTAACTTCAGCATGGCACAGTAACCTCAGGACACACAGTAACCTTAGGACACACAGTAACCTCAGGACACACAGTAACCTCAGGACACACAGTAACCTCAGGACACACAGTAACCTCAGGAACCACAGTAACCTCAGGACACACAGTAACCTCAGGACACACAGTAACCTCAGGACACACAGTAACCTCAGGACACACAATAACCTCAGTACACACAGTAACCTCAGTACACACAGTAACCTCAGGACACACAGTAACCTCAGCAAGTCACAGTAACCTCAGTAGGTCACAGTAACCTCAGCATGTCACAGTAACCTTAGTACACACAGTAACCTCAGTACACACAGTAACCTCAGTATGTCACAGTAACCTCAGTACACACAGTAACCTCAGTACACACAGTAACCTCAGTGCAAACAGTAACCTCAGTGCATACAGTAACCTCAGTGCACACAGTAACCTCAGTGCACACAGTAACCTCAGTACACACAGTAACCTCAGCATGTCACAGTAACCTCAGCATGTCACAGTAACCTCAGTATGTCACAGTAACCTCAGTACACACAGTAACCTCAGTACACACAGTAGCCTCAGTACACACAGTAACCTCAGCATGCCACAGTAACCTCAGCATGTCACACTAACTTCAGCATTTCACAGTAACCTCAGGACACACAGTAACCTTAGGACACACAGTAACCTCAGGACACACAGTAACCTCAGGACACACAGTAACCTCAGGACACACAGTAACCTCAGGACACACAGTAACCTCAGGACACACAATAACCTCAGGACACACAGTAACCTCAGCAAGTCACAGTAACCTCAGTAGGTCACAGTAACCTCAGCATGTCACAGTAACCTCAGTACACACAGTAACCTCAGTACACACAGTAACCTCAGTACGTCACAGTAACCTCAGCACGTCACAGTAACCTCAGCATGTCACAGTAACTTCAGCATGTCACAGTAACTTCAGCATGTCACAGTAACTTCAGCATGTCACAGTAACCTCAGGACACACAGTAACCTCAGGACACACAGTAACCTCAGGACACACAGTAACCTCACATAGTAACCTCATAGTAACCTCAGCATGTCACATTAACTTCAGCATGTCACAGTAACCTCAGGACACACAGTAACCTTAGGACACACAGTAACCTCAGGACACACAGTAACCTCAGGACACACAGTAACCTCAGGACACACAGTAACCTCAGGACACACAGTAACCTCAGGACACACAGTAACCTCAGGACACACAGTAACCTCAGGACACACAGCAACCTCGGGACACACAGTAACCTCAGCATGTCACAGTAACCTCAGTAGGTCACAGTAACCTCAGCATGTCACAGTAACCTCAGTACACACAGTAACCTCAGTACACACAGTAACCTCAGTACACACAGTAACCTCAGTAGGTCACAGTAACCTCAGTAGGTCACAGTAACCTCTGTACACACATTAACCTCAGCATGTCACAGTAACCTCAGCATGTCACAGTAACCTCAGTATGTCACAGTAACCTCAGTATGTCACAGTAACCTCAGCATGTCACAGTAACCTCAGTATGTCACAGTAACCTCAGTACACACAGTAACCTCAGTACACACAGTAGCCTCAGTACACACAGTAACCTCAGCATACCACAGTAACCTCAGCATGTCACACTAACTTCAGCATTTCACAGTAACCTCAGGACACACAGTAACCTTAGGACACACAGTAACCTCAGGACACACAGTAACCTCAGGACGCACAGTAACCTCAGGACACACAGTAACCTCAGGACACACAGTAACCTCAGGACACACAAAAACCTCAGGACACACAGTAACCTCAGCAAGTCACAGTAACCTCAGTAGGTCACAGTAACCTCAGCATGTCACAGTAACCTCAGTACACACAGTAACCTCAGTACACACAGTAACCTCAGTATGTCACAGTAACCTCAGTACACACAGTAACCTCAGTACGTCACAGTAACCTCAGCACGTCACAGTAACCTCAGCATGTCACAGTAACTTCAGCATGTCACAGTAACTTCAGCATGTCACAGTAACTTCAGCATGTCACAGTAACCTCAGGACACACAGTAACCTCAGGACACACAGTAACCTCAGGACACACAGTAACCTCAGGACACACAGTAACCTCAGGACACACAGTAACCTCACATAGTAACCTCATAGTAACCTCAGCATGTCACATTAACTTCAGCATGTCACAGTAACCTCAGGACACACAGTAACCTTAGGACACACAGTAACCTCAGGACACACAGTAACCTCAGCACACACAGTAACCTCAGGACACACAGTAACCTCAGGACACACAGTAACCTCAGGACACACAGTAACCTCAGGACACACAGTAACCTCAGGACACACAGCAACCTCGGGACACACAGTAACCTCAGCATGTCACAGTAACCTCAGTAGGTCACAGTAACCTCAGCATGTCACAGTAACCTCAGTACACACAGTAACCTCAGTACACACAGTAACCTCAGTACACACAGTAACCTCAGTAGGTCACAGTAACCTCAGTAGGTCACAGTAACCTCTGTACACACATTAACCTCAGCATGTCACAGTAACCTCAGCATGTCACAGTAACCTCAGTATGTCACAGTAACCTCAGTATGTCACAGTAACCTCACTATGTTAAAGTAACCTCAGTATGTCACAGTAACCTCAGCATGTCAGATTAACCTCAGCAGGTCGCAGTAACCTCAGTACACACAGTAACCTCAGTACACACAGTAACCTCTGTACACACAGTAACCTCTGTACACACAGTAACCTCTGTACACACAGTAACCTCTGTATACACAGTAACCTCTGTACACACAGTAACCTCGGTACACACAGTAACCTCGGTACACAGAGTAACCTCAGTACACACAGTAACCTCAGTACACACATTAACCTCAGCATGTCACAGTAACCTCAGTAGGTCACAGTAACCTCTGTACACACATTAACCTCAGCATGTCACAGTAACCTCAGCATGTCACAGTAACCTCAGTATGTCACAGTAACCTCAGTATGTCACAGTAACCTCACTATGTTAAAGTAACCTCAGTATGTCACAGTAACCTCAGCATGTCAGATTAACCTCAGCAGGTCGCAGTAACCTCAGTACACACAGTAACCTCAGTACACACAGTAACCTCTGTACACACAGTAACCTCTGTACACACAGTAACCTCTGTACACACAGTAACCTCTGTATACACAGTAACCTCGGTACACACAGTAACCTCGGTACACACAGTAACCTCGGTACACAGAGTAACCTCAGTACACACAGTAACCTCAGTACACACATTAACCTCAGCATGTCACAGTAACCTCTGCATGTCACGGTAACCTCAGCATGTCACGGTAACATCAGCATGTCACGGTAACCTCAGCATGTCACGGTAACCTCAGCATGTCACGGTAACCTCAGCATGTCACGGTAACCTCAGCATGTCACGGTAACCTCAGCATGTCACGGTAACCCTCAGCATGTCACGGTAACCTCAGCATGTCACGGTAACCTCAGCATGTCACGGTAACCTCAGCATGTCACGGTAACCCTCAGCATGTCACGGTAACCCTCAGCATGTCACGGTAACCTCAGTAAGTCACGGTAACCTCAGTAACCTCAGGACACACAGTAACCTCAGGACACACAGTAACCTCAGTACACACACTAACCTCAGTACACACACTAACCTCAGTACACACACTAACCTCAGTACACACACTAACCTCAGTACACACACTAACCTCAGTACACACACTAACCTCAGTACACACAGAACCTCAGTACACACAGAACCTCAGTACACACAGTAACGTCAGTACACACAGTAACCTCAGTAGGTCACAGTAACCTCAGTAGGTCACAGTAACCTCAGTAGGTCACAGTAACCTCAGTATGTCACAGTAACCTCAGTATGTCACAGTAACCTCATTATGTCACAGTAACCTCAGCATGTCACAGTAACCTCAGCATGTCACAGTAACTTCAGCATGTCACAGTAACCTCAGGACACACAGTAACTTCAGGACACACAGTAACTTCAGGACACACAGTAACTTCAGGACACACAGTAACTTCAGGACACACAGTAACCTCAGTACACACAGTAACCTCAGTACACACAGTAACCTCAGCATGTCACAGTAACCTCGGTACACACACTAACCTCGGTACACACACTAAACTCGGTACACACACTAACCTCGGTACACACACTAACCTCGGTACACACACTAACCTCGGTACACACAAACTAACCTCGGTACACACACTAACCTCGGTACACACACTAACCTCGGTACACACACTAACCTCGGTACACACACTAGCCTCGGTACACACACTAACCTCGGTACACACACTAACCTCGGTACACAAACTAACCTCGGTACACACACTAACCTCGGTACACACACTAACCTCGGTACACACACTAACCTCGGTACACACACTAACCTCGGTACACACAGTAACCTCAGTACACACAGTGACCTCAGGACACACAGTAACCTCAGTACACACAGTAACCTCAGTACACACAGAACCTCAGTACACACAGTAACGTCAGTACACACAGTAACCTCAGTAGGTCACAGTAACCTCAGTAGGTCACAGTAACCTCAGTATGTCACAGTAACCTCAGTATGTCACAGTAACCTCAGTATGTCACAATAACCTAAGCAGGTCACAGTAACCTCAGCAGGTCACAGTAACCTCAGCAGGTCACAGTAACCTCAGCAGGTCACAGTAACCTCAGCAGGTCACAGTAACCTCAGCAGGTCACAGTAACCTCAGCATGTCACAGTAACCTCAGCAGGTCACAGTAACCTCAGCAGGTCACAGTAACCTCAGGAGGTCACAGTAACCTCAGCAGGTCACAGTAACCTCGGTACACACAGTATGTCACAGTAACCTCAGCATATCACAGTAACCTCAGCATATCACAGTAACCTCAGCATATCACAGTAACCTCAGCATGTCACAGTAACCTCAGCATGTCACAGTAACCTCAGCATGTCACAGTAACCTCAGCATGTCACAGTAACCTCAGGACACACAGTAACCTCAGGACACACAGTAACCTCAGGACACACAGTAACCTCAGGACACACAGTAACCTCAGGACACACAGTAACCTCAGGACACACAGTAACCTCGGACACACAGTGACCTGAGGACACACAGTCACCTCAGGACACACAGTAACCTCAGTACGTCACAGTAACCTCAGCATGTCACAGTAACCTCAGCATGTCACAGTAACCTCAGCATGTCACAGTAACCTCAGCATGTCACAGTAACCTCAGCATGTCACAGTAACCTCAGCATGTCACAGTAACCTCAGTACACACAGTAACCTCAGTACCCACAGTAACTTCAGCATGTCACAGTAACCTCAGGACACACAGTAACCTCAGGACACACAGTAACCTCAGGACACACAGTAACCTCAGGACACACAGTAACCTCAGGACACACAGTAACCTCAGGACACACAGTAACCTCAGTAGGTCACAGTATCCTCAGTAGGTCACAGAAACATCAGTATGTCACAGAAACATTAGTATGTCACAGTAACCTCAGTATGTCACAGTAACCTCAGTATGTTACAGTAACCTCAGTACACACAGTATCCTCAGTACACACAGTAACCTCAGTACACACAGTAACCTCAGTACACAGAGTAACATCAGTACACACAGTAACCTCAGTACACACAGTAACCTCAGTACACACAGTATCCTCAGTATGTCACAGTAACCTCAGTATGTCACAGTAACCTCAGTATGTCACATTAACCTCAGCACACACTGTAACCTCAGCACTCACAGTAACCTCAGCACACACAGTAACCTCAGTATGTCACATTAACCTCAGTACACACAGTAACCTCAGTACACACAGTAACCTCAGTACACACAGTAACCTCAGTACACACAGTAACCTCAGTTCACACAGTAACCTCAGCATGTCACAGTAACCTCAGCATGTCACAGTAACTTCAGCATGCCACAGTAACCTCAGTACACACAGTAACCTCAGTACACACAGTAACCTCAGTACACACAGTAACCTCAGTACACACAGTAACCTCAGTACACACAGTAACCTCAGTTCACACAGTAACCTCAGCATGTCACAGTAACCTCAGCATGTCACAGTAACCTCAGCAGGTCACAGTAACCTCAGCAGGTCACAGTAACCTCAGGAGGTCACAGTAACCTCAGCAGGTCACAGTAACCTCGGTACACACAGTATGTCACAGTCACCTCAGCATATCACAGTAACCTCAGCATATCACAGTAACCTCAGCATGTCACAGTAACCTCAGCATGTCACAGTAACCTCAGCATGTCACAGTAACCTCAGCATGTCACAGTTACTTCAGCATGTCACAGTAACCTCAGTACACATAGAACCTCAGTACACACAGTAACCTCAGTACACACAGTAACCTCAGTACACACAGTAACCTCAGTACACACAGTAACCTCAGTACACACAGTATCCTCAGTATGGCACAGTAACCTCAGCACACACAGTAACCTCAGCACACACAGTAACCTCAGTACACACAGTAACCTCAGTACACACAGTAACCTCAGTACACACAGTAACCTCAGTACACACAGTAACCTCAGTTCACACAGTAACCTCAGCATGTCACAGTAACCTCAGCATGTCACAGTAACTTCAGCATGCCACAGTAACCTCAGTACACACAGTAACCTCAGTACACACAGTAACCTCAGTACACACAGTAACCTCAGTACACACAGTAACCTCAGTACACACAGTAACCTCAGTACACACAGTAATCACAGCACACACAGTAACCACAGTATATCACAGTAACCTCACTATGTCACAGTGACCTCAGCATGTCACAGTGACCTCAGCATGTCTCAGTAACCTCCGTACACACAGTAACCTCAGTACACACAGTAACCTCAGTACAAACAGTAACCTCAGTACACACAGTAACCTCAGTACACACAGTAACCTCAGTACACACAGTAACCTCAGTACACACAGTAACCACAGTACACACAGTAACCACAGTACACACAGTAACCTCAGCATGTCACAGTAACCTCAGCATGTCACAGTAACCTCAGTATGTCACAGTAACCTCAGTACACACAGTAACCTCAGCATGTCACAGTGACCTCAGCATGTCACAGTGACCTCAGCATGTCACAGTATCCTCAGGACACACAGTATCCTCAGTACACACAGTATCCTCAGTATGTCACAGTAACCTCAGTATGTCACAGTAACCTCAGTATGTCACAGTAACCTCAGTATGTCACAGTAACCTCAGTATGTCACAGTAACCTCAGCACGTCACAGTAACCTCAGCACGTCACAGTAACCTCAGCACGTCACAGTAACCTCAGCACGTCACAGTAACCTCAGTATGTCACAGTAACCTCAGCACACACAGTAACCTCAGTACACACAGTAACCTCAGTACACACAGTAACCTCAGTACACACAGTAACCTCAGTACACACGTAACCTCAGTATGTCACAGTAACCTCAGCATGTCACAATATCCTCCTAAATCCTACCTTATCACAAACAGGAAAGGTTTACACTTCTTAATGAAGTTTGGAAATGCATTACCACTTCTCCCATCCTGTTCCCATTTCCCAGAGTTCCTTTCTCTTACCTGGAGATAGGCATCTGGAGGTGTTTCTTCCTCACTCTCACCAGCTCAGCCATCCACCCACAGTCACAGTAAGGCAAAGCCCTTACAGACCCACAGTTTGACGCTGTCTGCACAACCCAATGGTTCTGTCCTTTACAATC
This sequence comes from Oncorhynchus clarkii lewisi, assembly GCF_045791955.1. Taxonomy (NCBI): domain Eukaryota; kingdom Metazoa; phylum Chordata; class Actinopteri; order Salmoniformes; family Salmonidae; genus Oncorhynchus; species Oncorhynchus clarkii. The sequence goes on along the minus strand of NC_092163.1, from coordinate 77,164,823 downwards.
CTAAGCCCAGAGCTCAGGCGTAGTGACACAAAGCACAGAGAGAGAGAGAGAGAGAGAGACAGAGAGAGAGAGAGTACACTCTCCTGAAAATATCTAGATAGTAAAAAAGTCTCTCAGATAGCCTACTGTTCAACAGAACCACCCAAGGTTTTCTGTCCCGAGAAACACTTTTGGTACACCCCAGCCTGCGTAGCTTGCACCCATCTGTGGGGACCTAACTGAACTGTGATAGGTCTAGGCCAAAGTGTGTAAGTTATGTGAAGGAAGCAGGGTTAGAGAGAGGGAGAGAGAGAGAGAGATGGGGGAAGGAGAGAGAGAGAGAGCGCGAGAGAAAGAGATGGGGGAAGGAGTGAGAGTTGAGAGAGAGAGAGTTGAGAGAGCGAGTGGGAGAGAGAGAGAGAGATGGGGGAAGGAGAGGGAGAGAGTAAAATAGAGAACCGAGCCAACTTCACTGATGGGGTGTTGACTGCTATGCTTTCAAGGCAGTGTGTGTACTCTAAATCCCAATGAGAATTTTCCACTGCACTGGCAGAGCACAGACCAAAGTCTTTTTCACTACAGGACCTGTAGTGACCAAACCAAAATAAACCAATGTAAACTGTCCTCCAAAGCCACCCACAACAATTCAAACTGCTATTCGAGTACCCAGAAAAACAAATCAACCGTACATGTCAAATTAAAACGTACAACGATAACCTGACGCTTCATGTTACATTACAACACAGCAGTTTCTTTGAATTCTGCACATTTCTCATAACAACGACAACATCCCAGGTGTGGAGGCTGAAACTTCTCTTCCAGTATGGAGGCTGAAACTACTCTTCCAGTATGGAGGCTGATACTACTCTTCCAGTATGGAGGCTGATACTACTCTTCCAGTGTGGAGGCTGATACTACTCTTCCAGTATGGAGGCTGAAACTACTCTTCCAGTGTGGAGGCTGATACTACTCTTCCAGTGTGGAGGCTGATACTACTCTTCCAGTATGGAGGCTGATACTACTCTTCCAGTATGGAGGCTGATACTACTCTTCCAGTATGGAGGCTGATACTACTCTTCCAGTATGGAGGCTGATACTACTCTTCCAGTATGGAGGCTGATACTACTCTTCCAGTATGGAGGCTGAAACTACTCTTCCAGTATGGAGGCTGATACTACTCTTCCAGTGTGGAGGCTGATACTACTCTTCCAGTATGGAGGCTGAAACTACTCTTCCAGTGTGGAGGCTGATACTACTCTTCCAGTATGGAGGCTGATACTACTCTTCCAGTGTGGAGGCTGATACTACTCTTCCAGTGTGGAGGCTGAAACTACTCTTCCAGTATGGAGGCTGAAACTTCTCTTCCAGTATGGAGGCTGAAACTACTCTTCCAGTATGGAGGCTGAAACTACTCTTCCAGTGTGGAGGCTGAAACTACTCTTCCAGTGTGGAGGCTGATACTACTCTTCCAGTATGGAGGCTGAAACTACTCTTCCAGTGTGGAGGCTGATACTACTCTTCCCGTGTGGAGGCTGATACTACTCTTCCAGTATGGAGGCTGAAACTACTCTTCCAGTGTGGAGGCTGATACTACTCTTCCAGTGTGGAGGCTGATACTACTCTTCCAGTGTGGAGGCTGATACTACTCTTCCAGTTTGGAGGCTGAAACTTCTCTTCCAGTGTGGAGGCTGATACTACTCTTCCAGTGTGGAGGCTGATACTACTCTTCCAGTTTGGAGGCTGAAACTTCTCTTCCAGTATGGAGGCTGAAACTACTCTTCCAGTGTGGAGGCTGATACTACTCTTCCAGTATGGAGGCTGATACTACTCTTCCAGTATGGAGGCTGATACTACTCTTCCAGTGTGGAGGCTGATACTACTCTTCCAGTATGGAGGCTGATACTACTCTTCCAGTGTGGAGGCTGAAACTACTCTTCCAGTGTGGAGGCTGAAACTACTCTTCCAGTGTGGAGGCTGATACTACTCTTCCAGTTTGGAGGCTGATACTTCTCTTCCAGTGTGGAGGCTGATACTACTCTTCCAGTATGGAGGCTGAAACTACTCTTCCAGTGTGGAGGCTGATACTACTCTTCCAGTATGGAGGCTGATACTACTCTTCCAGTGTGGAGGCTGATACTACTCTTCCAGTATGGAGGCTGATACTACTCTTCCAGTGTGGAGGCTGAAACTACTCTTCCAGTGTGGAGGCTGATACTACTCTTCCCGTGTGGAGGCTGAAACTACTCTTCCAGTGTGGAGGCTGATACTTCTCTTCCAGTATGGAGGCTGAAACTACTCTTCCAGTATGGAGGCTGATACTACTCTTCCAGTGTGGAGGCTGATACTACTCTTCCAGTGTGGAGGCTGATACTACTCTTCCAGTATGGAGGCTGAAACTACTCTTCCAGTATGGAGGCTGATACTACTCTTCCAGTATGGAGGCTGATACTACTCTTCCAGTGTGGAGGCTGATACTACTCTTCCAGTATGGAGGCTGATACTACTCTTCCAGTGTGGAGGCTGATACTACTCTTCCAGTATGGAGGCTGAAACTACTCTTCCAGTATGGAGGCTGATACTACTCTTCCAGTATGGAGGCTGATACTACTCTTCCAGTATGGAGGCTGAAACTACTCTTCCAGTGTGGAGGCTGAAACTACTCTTCCAGTATGGAGGCTGATACTACTCTTCCAGTGTGGAGGCTGAAACTACTCTTCCAGTATAGTGGAATCTTCAAATCAAAGAGATTCTAGTCATTTACAAGATCCAAAAATGAATTCAATTCAGGTTTTAAACGTGAGTACTTCTGTGGCATACATACATCACGTATTTCTTCAATTAATGAAGCCTCATTTTATAGCTGTGGGGATGTGAGAGCTACCGGGCAACGTCATCGGGGAAATATCCAGTCTGAATGACTTCCCCTGGTTGCTTGTCTTTCTTGGTGGCTGGGTCACTCCCATGCTCCTTGGCGTGCCTCTTCAATTCACAGTGCATGACTGCATTTAATGTTGAGGGTTGATTTCCTCAAGTCGATCACTTTAAAAAAAAGCTTTTGTTTTGTTTTTCTATTGGAGAAATGACATTGTGACATACGTTGTGTCTAGGAAACAAAAAAGACACGTTGAAGTCGATTTACAGGTTTCAACATCTGTCTGGGGTATTAGAATTATTTTACATTCAAAAGCAATTTCAACTAGTTGTTTATTATACGTTTGACATGTATCCAAAAATGATTTACATGTTGGCATCAGGGTCTCAAAATGTTGGCATCAGTGTGGTCGGGGAAATCATCACCATCTCAAAAGGGAAAAAGTTTTTCATCTTTATTTTCCCGCTGGATAAAATGACTTTAGTAGAAGTAGTAGCAAAAAAAAAATGGCAGAGTGGGAGGAGTCTAACCAGTGTTGGTTAGCCAAGGCTTCTCAGTGTCTCAAGGCTTCCCAGGCTTCTCAGTGTCTCAGTGTCTCAAAGCTTCTCAGTGTCTCAAGGCTTCTCAGGCTTCTCAGTGTCTCAAGGCTTCTCAGTTTCTCAAATCTTCTCAGTGTCTCAAAGCTTCTCAGGCTTCTCAGTGTCTCAAGGCTTCTCAGTGTCTCAAGGCTTCTCAGGCTTCTCAGTGTCTCAAAGCTTCTCAGTGTCTCAAGGCTTCTCAGGCTTCTCAGTGTCTCAAGGCTTCTCAGGCCTCTCAGTGTCTCAAAGCTTCTCAATGTCATCTGATTTCATTTAGAATGTTAGATCTGATTTCATAACGGCTGCGTTACATCCTCCACACGTAGTCCGAATTAAACATGATTGATCTCGTTTCATAATGATTGGCACCACATCCTCTTCATCTAGTCTGAAAGACTGTTGGATATCCTCCTCAACACGTTTGATTTAAACACGATTGATCTGATTTCATACTGACTGCATAGCATCCTCTTCCTCTAGTCTGAATTAAACATGTTAGTGAGGGCCTGTCCACTCCCTTCATCCCCCAGAGTGAGTGAGTGCCCCCCCCTCTCAGAGCAGACATAATTCACTGATATTTACTTTTACTGGAGAGAGACTTGATTTCATATCTCTATAAATCCCAGAGACATGGGAACATTTAGTCCAAGTATAAAAATGTTATGAGGATTTAGCATTTCCAGTGATGCACTGGGCCGCACGCACTACCCTCTGTAGTGCCTTGCGGTCAGAGGCCGAGCAATTGCCATACCAGGCGGTGATGCAACCATGCTCTCGATGTTGCAGCTGTAGAACGTTTTGAGAATCTCAGGACCCATGCCAAATCGTTTTAGTTTCCTGAGGGAGAATAGGCTTTGTCGTGCCCTCTTCACGATTGTCTTGGTGTGTTTGGACTAGAGGTCGACCGATTCATCGGAATGGCCGATTAATTAGGTCCGATTTCAAGTTTTCATAACAATCGGAAATTGGTATTTTTGGACACCGATTTGGACACCGATTTGGCCATTTATTATTTAACTAGGCAAGTCAGGTAAGAACACATTCTTATTTTCAATGACGGCCTAGGAACAGTGGGTTAACTGCCTTGTTCAGGGGCAGAACGACAGATTTTTACCTTGTCAGCTCGGGGATTCAATCTTGCAACCTTACAGTTAACTAGTCCAACACTCTGCCACCTCCTCCCATTGCACTCCACGAGGATCCTGCCTGTTACGCGAATGCAGTAAGAAGCCAAGATAAGTTGCTAGCTAGCATTAGACTTATCTTATAAAAAACAATCAATCAATCAATCATAATCACTAGTTAACTACACATGGTTGATGATATTACTAGTTTATCTAGCGTTGCATATAATCGATGCAGTGCGCATTCACGGAAAAAGGACTGTCATTGCTCCAACGTGTAGCTAACCATAAACATCAATTCCTTTCTTAAAATCAATACACAGAGGTATATATTTTTAAACCTGCATATTTAGCTAAAAGAAATCCAGGTTAGCAGGCAATATTAACCAGGTGAAATTGTGTCACTTTTCTTGCGTTCATTGCACGCAGAGTCAGAGTATATGCGATAATAATAAATGTTTTGTTTTCTAAATTATAGTTTCCGGATTTGACCATATTAATGACCAAAGCCTCGTATTTCTGTGTGTTATTATGTTATAATTAAGTCTAAGTTTTGATAGAGCAGTCTGACTGAGCGGTGGTAGGCAGCAGCAGGCTCGTAAGCATTAATTCAAACAGCACTTTCGTGCGTTTTGCCAGCAGCTCTGCTGTTTATGACTTCAAGCCTATCAACTCCAGAGATTAGGCTGGTGTAAACGATGTGAAATGGCTAGCTAGTTAGCGGGGTGCGCGCTAATAGCGTTTTAAACGTCACTCGCTCTGAGACTTGGAGTAATTGTTCCACTTGCTCTGCATGGGTAACGCTGCTTCGAGGGTGGCTGTTGTCAATGTGTTCCTCGTTCGAGCCCAGGTAGGAGTGAGGAGAGGGACGGAAGCTATACTGTTACACTGGCAATACTAAAGTGCCTATAAGAACATCCAATAGTCAAAAGGTATATGAAATACCAATGGTATAGAGAGAAATATCCTATAAATACTATATTAACTACAACCTAAAATGTCTTACCTGGGAATATTGAAGACTCATGTTAAAAGGATCCACCAGCTTTCCTATGTTCTCATGTTCTGAGCAAGGAACTGAAACGTTCAATTTTTTACATGGCACATATTGCACTTTTACTTTCTTCTCCAACACTTTGTTTTTGCATTATTTAAACCAAATTGAACATGTTTCATTATTTATTTGATGCTAAATAGATTTTTATTGATGTATTATATTAAGTTAAAATAAGTGTTCATTCAGTATTGTTGTAATTGTCATTATTACAAATATATATATATATTTTAATTAAATTAATTAATCAGTATCGGCTTTTTTTGGTCCTCCAATAATCGGTATCGATATCGGCGTTGAAATATCATAATCGGTCGACCTCTAGTTTGGATCATTCTAGTTTGTTGGTGATGCGAACGCCAAGGAACTTGAAGCTCTCAACCTGCTCCACTACAGCCTCGTCGATGAGAATGGGGGCGTGCCTGGTCCTCCTTTTCCTGTAGTCCACAATCATCTCCTTAGTCTTGGTTACGTTGAGGGATAGGTTGTTATTCTGGCACCACCTGGCCAGGTCTCTGACCTTCTCCCTACAGGCTGTCTCGTCGTTGATCAGGCCTACAACTGCTGTGTCGTCTGCAAACTTAATGATGGTGTCGGAGTCATGCCTGGCCATGCTGTCGTGGGTGAACAAGGAATACAGGAGGGGACTGAGCACGCACCCCTGGGGAGCTCCAGTGTTGAGGATCAGCGTGGCAGATATGTTGCTACCTACCCTCAACACCTGGGGGCGGCCCGTCAGGAAGTCCAGGATCCAGTTGCAGAGGGAGGTATTTAGTCCTAGGATCCTTAGCTTAGTGATGAGCTTTGAGGGTACTATGGTGTTGAGCGCTGAATAGCATTCTCACATAGGTGTTCCTTTTGTCCAGGTGGGAAAGGGCAGTGTGGTCATCTGTGAAATCTGTTTGGGCGGTGTGCGAATTGGAGAGGGTCTAGGGTTTCTGGGATAATGGTGTTGATGTGAGCCATTACCAGCCTTTCAAAGCACTCCATGGCCACGGCTGTGAGTGCTATGGGTCTGTAGTCATTTAGGCAGGTTGCCTTTGTGTTATTGGGCACAGGGACTATGGTGGTCTGCTTGAAGCATGTTGGTATTACAGACTCAATCAGGGACATGTTGAAAATGTCAGTGAAGACACCTGCCAGTTGGTCAGCCCATGCCCGGAGCACATCGTCCTTGTAATCCATCTGGCCCCGCAGCCTTGTGTATGTTGACCTGTTTAAAGGTCTTACTCACATCGGCTACGGAGAGCATGATCACACAGTCGTCTGGAACAGCTGATGCTCTCATGCCTGCCTCCGTGTTGCTTGCCTCGAAGCGAGAGAAAGAGAAACGGTAATGTAGTTCTTTGTGGATCTATAGCACATTAAAGCTATTTCTCTCTTTCTCTCTTCTCTTTCTTCTCTCTTTCTCTCTCTCTCTATTTAGTATGTCAACTACCGCCTACGGTCTTTCTCTGCCCAGGAACTGACCTCAGAGCAGACATAATTCATTGAATTTTACTTTTACTGGAGAGAGACCTGATTTCATATCTCTATAAATCCCAGAGACATGGGAACATTTAGTCCCAGTCTAAAAATGTTGTGAGGATTTTGCATTTTCAGGAGCAGTTTGAACATCTAAAAGTAACTTACTAAATTATCTCATCTTATATTTGAAAATGATTCACCAACCGATTATAAATTAGGAACTTTTATTATCTAAGCTAACATTATCCAGTGTGAAACATACAACCTAGTCTCATGCAACCGTCAATGCTAGAAGCAAAGGTTAACTTTCCACTGTAGTTATTTTACAACTACTACTCTGTCTACCACCGTGAAACTGTAACGTACTTCTATGTGGATCTATAGCACATTACTGGTGTGTCTTCGGTTCTTACTGTTTGAACGTGGCCTTCCATGATGTCACCTCCTCCAGGAGGGGAGGCAGGGTAGCCTAGTGGTTAGAGTGTTGGACTAGTAACCAAAAGGTTGCAAGTTCATATCCCCGGGCTGACAAGGTTCAAATCCGTTGTTCTGAACAGGCAGTTAACCCACTGTTCCTAGGCCGTCATTGAAAATAAGAATTTGTTCTTAACTGACTTGCCTAGTTAAATAAATAAAAGTGTTTGGTTTTCATAGTGTGGCTGCTGCTGGTTGGTGTGTGTACACACACATAGTGGCTTGGAGATCTCCAGCTCTCAGCAGGTTAGCATCTGTCACCGACACTACAAGCTGTGGTCCTTTATGTAAGCCCATTCTCTCACCACTACTTGTCATCGGTGCCACTGATGTTCCTAAACCACAATCAGCATCTTAGGCTCTTGGATGTTTCCTGAACAAGACCTACAGGGAGCTGGGACGAGGCCTCAGGAGGAAGCTGGGAAAAGGCTTCCTGATCTTAGATTTGGAATATAAATCTAATAATAAATGGACCATCAGACCTAGACTCAAATATCAAGAGCCTAAGATGCTGATTTAAATGGTTTGAACATCCACATCTGTTCACACTTGACTGGTATCCAGACACAACGGGTGACTGCAGAAGTGAGCAGGAAAATCTGATCACAATCAGATCACAGATATTTCAATAATCTACACATGTGTAACAATGTGGACAAGATCATGACAAAGGGTGAATGTCAGCACCAGGTAAAGTGGTATACTTACTGTAGTATAATTGTGCAAAATAGTGAGGAGCTGTTCAGTCACTTAGTTCGCCATGTCTCACTGCACTCCATCATGTGAGGTGTGGGTGTTCCCACCTACTGGGGTGTTCCTACCTACTGGGGTGTTCCCACCTACTGGGGTGTTCCCACCTACCGGGGTGTTCCTACCTACTGATGTATGAGGTGTTCCTACCTACTGAGGTGTTCCTACCTACTGGGGTATGAGGTGTTCCTACCTACTGATGTATGAGGTGTTCCTACCTACTGGGGTGTTCCCACCTACTGATGTATGAGGTGTTCTTACCTACTGAGGTGTTCCTACCTACTGGGGTGTTCCTACCTACCGGGGTGTTCCTACCTACTGATGTATGAGGTGTTCCTACCTGCTGGGGTATGAGGTGTTCCTACCCTCTGGGGTGTTCCTACCCTCTGGGGTATGAGGTGTTCCCACCTACTGGGGTGTTCCCACCTACTGGGGTGTTACCACCCACTGGGGTGTTCCCGACCCACTGGGGCGTCCCGACCTACTGGGGTGTGAGGTGTTCCATAGACTCCCCTACCGAGACGTTCTAGACCATTGGGGAGGCCCAGTACACACACGCAAACACACACACTACAGGATGGGCCACACTCCCCCCAGCCTAACAACAGACCCCATTGCTAAACACAGGGGACGCTTGGTACAGGTTGGTGTAGGTAGTCTTTTTGAGTGGTGGGCTGGAAATACACTCATATTAGTGTAATGTGTGTAATGTGCATGTTGTTATTGTCTTTTACTGTAAACACACATTTAAATAAATATCAGTAACCTGTATTCATAGACAATGGGAGTAAGTATTGTATTTTTTCCAAGATCTCTCCAAAAAACGATTGGACATGTTCTTTCATAAACCCTTTAATAATGGCTAAATAAAAGGTTATATTATTTCTGAAAGTTTACAAAGCCACATATATTGTGTTAGCTGTGCATAGTAACAAATCAATCAATCATTATTATTATTATTATTATTTATAAATCCCATTTTACTTCATCAGTTGTCACAAAGTGCTTTTTACAGTAATCCAACGTTGACCCCACAGAGCTTTTACAGTAACACGACCTAGACCCTACAGAGCAGAAGGCAGTGTTTGGCGACATCAGAGACTTGAGCCTGGATTCAATCTGAAACTGTGCTATATAGCAGGCCTGACGAACACGGTTAACATTGCCTTTGAAAGCCACACTGTCTACAAAAGCGAGCGACTTGAATCCCAACCTAGAAGAGGTTATATTGGATACTCAGTGCAGCCGGCCCAGGGAATTGATGAAGGCCTTGTACACCTCTCTGTAGACGTTCCTCAGCAGTGCGTGTGTGTGTGTGTGTGTGTTAGCCCAGTGTAATGATAGAGGCCTTGTGGACCTCTCTGTAGACGTTCCTCAGCAGTGTATGTGTGTGTGTGTGTGTGTGTGTGTGTGTGTGTGTGTGTGTGTGTGTGTGTGTGTGTGTGTGTGTGTTAGCCCAGTGTAATGATATAGTTCTTGTAGACCTCTCTGTAGGCGTTCCTCAGCAGGACATAAGGGAAACAGCTCTCCAACATGTCCTGGCTCAGGAACGGCGACGCCTCCACGATCTGTAGAGGAGGTAGGTGGCCAATCAGGTGAAGAGAATACATTATTCATGTATAGAATTATTATTTTTTTAAAGGTTAAATGTACAGTATACATGATTTTTGACCAGAGTCAGACGTTTTTCTCCTGACCATGTGACCTGACAGGGGAAAACGTCTGGGACATTGTTATGAGTCACTCCGTAATCCTTGTCCCGAGCCAGAACGACCCACAAGGACCTAGTTATGGCCCCCTGACATTTTCAACATTACTATAAGTAGAAATACTGTAGGAAGACCTGAGCCTACCATGTGCAGGAGAAGGTAGATGGAGTCTCTGTTCTTGCCGTCCACCCTGTTCTCTACATTCTGACCCAGCTGGAGCAGGGTGGAAGACGCAACCTAGATGAACAAGATCACCTTTAGCAGTAGGAATAGATCTACAACTACAGGACAACTGTTAAAAAAAATCTGATGAAAATGTCCTGCGTCAACATGACCTCTTTAGAGACAGTGTATCCAGGTTGATCACGTACCAGAAGGAACTCCTTAAGGTGCTGCTCTATGTTCTTGCTCTCGACGGTGAACATGGCTGCGGACAGCTGGTTGACGGCCGTGGCCAGACAGTGGATGTTGTTGTGGTGCCCTGCGGTCAATCAATCAATCAATTAGTTGGGTGACGGCCGTGGCCAGACAGTGGATGTTGTTGTGATGCCCTGCGGTCAATCAATCAATCAATTAGGTGAGTGACGGCAGTGGCCAGACAGTGGATGTTGTTGTGATGCCCTGCGGTCAATCAATCAATCAATTAGTTGAGTGACGGCCGTGGCCAGACAGTGGATGTGATTGAGGTGCCCTACGGTCAATCAATCAATCGATTAGTTGGGTGACGGCCGTGGCCAGACAGTGGATGTTGTTGTGATGCCCTGCGGTCAATCAATCAATCAATTAGTTGAGTGACGGCCGTGGCCAGACAGTGGATGTTGTTGTGATGCCCTGCGGTCAATCAATCAATCAATTAGTTGAGTGACGGCCGTGGCCAGACAGTGGATGTTGTTGTGGTGCCCTACGGTCAATCAATCAATCAATTAGTTGAGTGACGGCCGTGGCCAGACAGTGGATGTTGTTGTGATGCCCTGCGGTCAATCAATCAATCAATTAGTTGAGTGACGGCCGTGGCCAGACAGTGGATGTTGTTGTGGTGCCCTACGGTCAATCAATCAATCAATTAGTTGAGTGACGGCCGTGGCCAGACAGTGGATGTTGTTGTGGTGCCCTACGGTCAATCAATCAATCAATTAGTTGAGTGACGGCCGTGGCCAGACAGTGGATATAAAACATTTTTTACAGGAACAGTCAACTCCCTAGACCGTAGGAGGTGTCCTTTGGGTCCAGCACTGCCAATAACAAAAGAAGGTTGGCCACACATTCTATAGCTCCGATGTAACAACAACAATCCTACCGACGCTTTTGACGGAATCCTGTCTTCATCAGGGTTTCTGAATCCTTTTTATTCCAGGTCATGTTTAAAACGCAGACAGAGAAACAACCTGAACGCCATCTCTGATGTCACCATCTCTGATGTCACCATCTCTCTGACTTTGCTCCACGGTTGTTATTTGATGCTCTTAGGAGTTCTCCATCCGGCTCTGTGCCAACTCAATAAGACTCAGTTTATGGAAAGTCTATGCTGTCTGACACAATCACTATGGGGCAGCAGGTGGCCTAGTGGTTAGAGCATTGGACTAGTAAACGTAAAGGTTGCAAGATCGAATCCCCCGAGCTGAGAAGGTACAAATCTGTCATTCCTCCCCTGAACAAGGCAGTTAACCCACTGTTCCTAGGCCGTCATTGAAAATTAGAATTTGTTCTTAACTGACTTGCCTAATTAAATAAAAGTAAAAAAATAGAAACACGATAGCATCCCAAATAGCACCTTATTCCCTATATAGCACTTGGGACCTGGTCAAAAGTAGGGCACTTCCTTATGGGCCCAAAGTAGTGCACTTCTTATGGGCCCTGGTCAAAAGTAGTGCACTACTCCTATGGGCCCTGGTCTAAAGTAGTGCACTTCCTTATGGGCCCTGGTCTAAAGTAGTGCACTTCCTTATGGGCCCTGGTCTAAAGTAGTGCACTTCCTTATGGGCCCTGGTCTAAAGTAGTGCACTATTGGGGATAGGGTGTAATTTGGGACACTGCCCAGAGTCCTTGGTAAAAAAAACAAGTCTTTCATTCGTCAACCTGCCTGAGTTAAGGTCAATAGGGAATCCGAAGTGTTCCATGGTGTCACAGTGATGACTGTGATGATGTCACTGTTCCCCCAAATTCTGGTAAACTGGCGTGACTAGTGTCCATGGAATGTCAACCACATTGAACCAGTTAGCATAACTGTGGCAAATTCCACTTGTGTCGAATTTCACTTAGTCCTGCATTGACGTCGATGGGAGATTAGGTGGAAATGTTACTTGTGATTCACCCCTGAAAGATTAAAAAATGAGTCAGTGACTATTGTGTGTCTTTCCTAATCAGTTAGGATTTAAGCATACAGCTGGATCTACACTAGTGCTGAGCGACTACAGCTTTTTGTGGTTGGAGCAGTTTCGGTTTGAGTATTAAAAATGCTGGATTGAATGCTGTAACACAGAATAAACCAATGAATACAAGTCCCATGATGGTAGTGACCGCCCATTACTGCTTATCACCTATCAACCTTAATTTACTCACATTACTTTACTAAAATATTTCAGTTGTTCTGTATTTTACATTTGTTTTATATGAAGACTTTATTATTTCATTCCAAGGCCTACTTTTACGACTGCTGAATACCAACGATCAATCACTTAGATCATGTATTTTCAGGTAGAGATACCTCATGAAGCAACAGCTGCTCTCTATGTCCCCTCAAAATCGCGCATTCATTTTGGTTAATCGCTTAGCACTAATCTACACACAACAGATGGCATGAGAAGGGGCAGCTGTTGCTATTGTAACACCCAATGAGGATCCAAATGAACACATGAACATGTAAATCAGACATGGACTCAACTCCACATTGGAGCAGATTTCGAGATCTGGAAAGAAAAACATTTTAAATGCATTTATTTTTTTGGGAGTGAACATACAACCCTGCTTGAAGAATTTCCCCAAGGGTTAAATTAAGCAATAAGGCACGAGAGGGTGTGGTATATGGCCAATATACGGGCTGTTCTTAAGCGCGACGCATCTCAGAGTGCTGGATAGAGCCATTAGCAGTGGTATATTGGCCATATACAGTGGGGCAAAAAAGTATTTAGTCAGCCACCAATTGTGCAAGTTCTCCCACTTAAAAAGATGAGAGAGGCCTGGTACACTTCAAATATGACAGACAAAATGAGAAAAAAAAATCCAGAAAATCACATTGTAGGATTTTTAATGAATTTATTTGCAAATTATGGTGGAAAATAAGTATTTGGTCACCTACAAACAAGCAAGATTTCTGGCTCTCACAGACATGTAACTTCTTCTTTAAGAGGCTCCTCTGTCCTTCACTCGTTACCTGTATTAATGGCACCTGTTTGAACTTGTTATCAGTATTAAAGACACCTGTCCACGACCTCAAACACTCACACTCCAAACTCCACTATGGCCAAGACCAAAGAGCTGTCAAAGGACACCAGAAACAAAATTGTAGACCTGCACCAGGCTGAGAAGACTGAATCTGCAATAGGTAAGCAGCTTGGTTTGAAGAAATCAACTGTGGGAGCAATTATTAGGAAATGGAAGACATACAAGACCACTGATAATCTCCCTCGATCTGGGGCTCCACGCAAGATCTCACCCCGTGGGGTCAAAATGATCACAAGAACGGTGAGCAAAAATCCCAGAACCACACGGGACCTAGTGAATGACCTGTAGAGAGCTGGGACCAAAGTAACAAAGCCTACCATCAGTAACACACTACGCCGCCAGGGACTCAAATCCTACAGTGCCAGACGTGTCCCCCTGCTTAAGCCAGTACATGTCCAGGCCCGTCTGAAGTTTGCTAGAGAGCATTTGGATGATCCAGAAGAAGATTGGGAGAATGTCATATGGTTAGATGAAACCAAAATATACATTTTTGGTAAAAACTCAACTCGTCGTCTTTGGAGGACAAAGAATGCTGAGTTGCATTCAAAGAACACCATACCTACTGTGAAGCATGGGGGTGGAAACATCATGCTTTGGGGCTGTTTTCTGCAAAGGGACCAGGACGACTGATCTGTGTAAAGGAAATAATGAATGGGGCCATGTATCGTGAGCTTTTGAGTGAAAACCTCCTTCCATCAGCAAGGGCATTGAAGATGAAACGTGGCTGGGTCTTTCAGCATGACAATGATCCCAAACACACCACCCAGGGAACGAAGGAGTGGCTTCGTAAGAAGCATTTCAAGGTCCAGGAGTGGCCTAGCCAGTCTCCAGATCTCAACCCCATAGAAAATCTTTGGAGGGAGTTGAAAGTCCATGTTGCCCAGCAACAGCCCCAAAACATCACTGCTCTAGAGGAGATCTGCATGGAGGAATGAGCCAAAATACCAGCAACAGTATGTGAAAACCTTGTGAAGACTTACAGAAAACGTTTGACCTCTGTCATTGCCAACAAAGGGTATATAACAAAGTATTGAGATAAACTTTTGTTATTGACCAAATACTTATTTTCCACCATAATTTGCAAATAAATTAATTCAAAATCATACAATGCGATTTTCTGGATTTTTTTCTCATTTTGTCTGTCATAGTTGAAGTGTACCTATGATGAAAATTACAGGCCTCTTTCATCTTTTTAAGTGGGAGAACTTGCACAATTGGTGGCTGACTAAATACTTTTTTGCCCCACTGTATCACAAACCCAAGAGGTGCCTTATTGCTATTTTAAACTGGTTACTAAAGTAATTAGGACAGTAAAAATACATGCTTGTCATACCGATGGTATACGGTCTCATATACTGAGCCTGTCAGCCAATCAACATTCAGGGCTGGAACCAACCAGTTTATAATACAGATTATTTGATGAAATGAACATCCTGTCGAATGTAGGAGGAGTTGAGGTCCAGGTTCAGAGAAGGCAGAGACACAATGTAATGTTGTTTGGTTTTGCACTGAACTAAATGTATCACTAGGGTTATTGTGACCGTATGTTCAACAGGGAGCGAAGAGGGACATCTATGTACATTTACCAATAACCCAGTCCTTACCACCATAATGTCTGCTGTAGTAGGAGTTGGGATCCAAAGCCAGGATGGGCAGAGACACGGCGATGTAAACCAGGAGAAGGCAGGTTAGCTTGTACTCCTCATCAACAGATGAGTTATCTGAAGAGAAGAACTCATTTTTAGCAAACTTTCCTTTTAAAAAAAAATGTCTTCTTCTAAACTCTAGAAAACATTAATAGGAAATAAACAAAAGGAAAGTTGAAAGACATGCATTAATAGGTTAAATAGTTTTTCATTTGTTTGACTTTTTAGCCAATTGTAGTCCAGCTATATAAAGGGGAGGATAGGTTGTGGAATCCTTCTGTTTCGTCATAAAGATATATTGTACAAAACCAATAAAGTGGTCCTTCGAGCCGGATAGTGACAATTGTCTTGGAACATGACCAGTGTAAAAACGGACATCTCCTTCAGAGACTATTGTATTTACCTGTACGCATACTAGCGACGGCTGCCACCAAAGCAGGGTCGATGTCACAAGTCAGTCCTGCTGCAGACGCCAGCTCAAACACCGTCAGGGTTACCTGCATCAAGTAAACAAGATGTCTTCAACAATTTTTTTTATCTTAAAGATGCCTTCATTTACTTATTTGGCTTATTAGCTCTTTTCAGCTTCTAGCCGAGCAAAAAAAAAAGCCTCCATTAAGTGAATATTTCTTAAACTGAAACTATAAAAGCATTGGTTAACTACTGTTCCCTCTTTCTATAGCAAGGGGTGGGGGGATTTTTTTTTGGGGGGGGGGGGGGGTCAGAATTTTTCCGTTGAGGTGGTTATTTTAGTTGAGAGGTTGCAGACCAGACAGACATGATGTGTCTCTTTCATGGAGGTCAGCTTGCCTCTGCTTGGTGCCTGGTGCTGCTGACGTCTTAGGGCTCATCCTGAACCAGGCTGTGGCATGTTATGTTTTCTCTGCACACTTGGGTTCAAATCATGTTTGAAATCTTTCAAATACTTTTAAGTATTTGTTTTAGCCTGCTTGGAGTGCCAGTTTGGCATGGTTTGACTTTTCTATTGGTTTCCATAGCACTATATAAACTCAAACCAGCACAGATAAAGTATTTTTAAATGATTTCCAATAGTATTTACACCCGGGTCTGGGATGTCTGCTTTGTATGTCCTACTCTCACGCTCAGGGGAAAGACATAAGCAGGCCAGGGGGCTTTCCACAGTCAGAGACAACTCATAAAATACGCCTTCTACTGTTCCGCTGCTCTACTGCTCTCTACTCCTCTCTACTGCTCTGAATAACACTGTAATTCAAGTTATCGTATGAACGGTTTTTTTTTTGGTAATGATCCTATCCTACCCTATACTCTCCTACCCTATCCTATCCTACCCCACCCTATCCTACCATACCCTGTCCTACCATACCCTATTCTATCCTACCCTGTTTTCACCCTACACTGCCATGCGATCCCTATCCTACCATATCCGATTCCACCCTATAACATACCCTATCATCCTTCCCTATAATATCCTATCCTATTCCACCCTACCCTTTCCTATACTACCCTATAATTCCGTACCCTATCCAACCCTATTGTGTCTTATGCTACCCTATCCTTATAATACCCTACTCTATCCTATCCAACCTGCCCTACCCTATACAACCCTACTGTGTCCTATCATACGCCACCCTACCCTAACCTACTCTACCCTATTCTATCCTACCCTATCATGCGCTACCCTATCCGAATCTACCCTATAATGTACCCTATCAATCCTACACTATCATACCCTATCCTACCCTATCATATGCAACCCTACCCTACGCTATCCTACACTACCCTAACTAACCCTACCATATCCTACCCTACAGTACCCTACCATACAATATCCTATCCAACCCTACACTATCCTATCCTATTGTATCCTACCCTATAACACCATATTCTATCCTCCCCAACCCAACCCTACCATATCCTACTCTAAACTATTCTACCTTAACCTACCCCATCATGCACTACCCTATCCAATACTATCATACCCTATCCAACTCCACCCTATGCTATCCTATCCCACCCTATAATACTGTATCCTATACTACCATATCCTACCCTACCCTATCCCACTCTACTCTATCCTACCTTAACCCAGAATATCATGCGCTACTCTATCCGAATCTACCCTATAACGTACCTAGCAATCCTACCCTATCCCACCCTACGCTACCCTATCATATCAAACCCTATGTTATCCTACCCCATACTACCCTAATCAACCCTAGCATATCCTACCCTACCATATCCTATCCTAATTTATCTTATACCATACCCTACCCTATCAAATCTTATCCTACCCTATCCTATCCCTATTGTATCATATCCTATAATACCGTATCCTAACCTATCCTAATCTACCCTATCCAACCCTACTATGTCCTACATATCATACCCTACCCTATAAAACCTTACCCTATTCTATCTTACCCAACCTTACTATATCTTCCCTTCCCTATCCCACCCTACTCTATCCTACCATACCATACCATATCCTACCCTACCCAACCCTCCCCGACCCAACCCTATCCTACCCACCCTACTCTGTCCTATTCTTTACTCTCAGATTATATTCAATTTTCCAAACCTAAGCAAAACACGCTGTACCTTGATGTCTGTGTCAGGGGAGACCATGTCCCTTAGGCTCTCAATGGGCCCCATCAGGTAGGGGCAATGCTTCTGCATGATCTGAAGACAGAGAACAGAGGGATTATTAGGTACTCTATGACAGGTACCCTACGACAGGTACCCTATGACAGGTACCCTATGACAGGATATTAATATTTTATTTGAAGCCTCGACCATAAGGGCGACAGATGTCATAAACAGTCGTGGCAGCTGGTGTCAACTCATGGCAACTGACTTCACAATGTTATAACATGACACAAACAATACACAACAACAACAACAACAGCCTTATTACCCACAAGAGGGGAATGACATTAAATTCTCCATTCAGTATATTATAAGTGGTAGTGTGTCCTCACGTCTTCCAGTGTGTCCTGTGCCATGGCTCTAAAGGACAGGATCACTCCGATGATGGTCATCCTCTTCAGGACGTTCTCTCCCGCTGTACAGGGTAAACACGAGAGATTAAAGCTACGTTCATACAATCTATTATCCTTTTTAGTATCATGAGGCACGGCACCGAGATGTTTGACATCTCTGAAATCACGTCAGTTGGAGAAGCTCCAGTTATATACACACTGCACAGATCTAACAGGATCAGACGGGATTCAGTCCCCCCCGAGTTATTCCACATCACCTTTCACATTGTCAACTGATAAAGCATTCTGTTTGTCTTCTCATCTTTCTCCTGTTCCCCCTGCAGCTCACTTGGCACTCTTCCCTGGAGGTTAGTGTGTGTGTGTGTGTGCGCGCGCAGGTGTGTATGTGCGTGTGTGTGTATGTGTGTGTGTGTGTTACCAGGCAGTCTCTTCTGGAGGTTAGCCATGGCCTCAGGTTTGTCAAAGTTAGCTCTCATCTGAACTAGCACGTCCATGTTTTCTATCACCAGTTTCTGGAGGAGAGGAGAGGAGAGGAGAGGAGAGGAGAGGAGAGGAGAGGAGAGGAAAAATAGAATATAGATGGATAGAGTTGTGAGATACTGTCAAACTACCAGGTTATGAGTGCAATCACAGAGTTAATGTCCAGTTCAATCTTAATGTCAACTTTCTACCATTTACTGTAGGAGCTGTAATGACACGTTGACCAGGAGACGTTCTCTCTTTCAGACAGTATGTTGATTTAACCTTTATTTAAGCAGGGACAAATTAGATCTTTTTTTAATATAAATTAAAATAAGGGATATTCAGGTCACAATGATCTTCATCTCCTGTTGGACTGTGTGGGGGAGAGTATGAGTTCATCTCCTGTTGGACTGTGTGGGGGAGAGTAAGAGTGACTTCATAGTTCAACAGCGGCAGATCAGAGATAGACCGCCAGCCAGCCCTCTGAGAGATATGAGCCGTCTGTAATTGTTTGAAGCTTAATCCTACCTTGAGTTCTCCGACTTGTGAGGTGATGTGCCACATCAGGTTCTCACTGAGGAACTTGAGACCGTACGGACCAATCAGCTCAGCCAGGGCCTGCATCTCTGGGCAGATTAGGGATGAAGGGGAGAATATGGATGTGTGGTTTAGAATGTAGTTGTCACACCCTGATCTGTTTCACCTGTCCCTGTGATTGTCTCCACCCCCTCCAGGTGTTGCTTATTTTGCCCAGTGTATTTATCCCTGTGTTTCCTGTCTCTCTGTGCCAGTTCGTCTTGTATGTTTAGTGAAGTCAACCAGCGTGTTTTTCACCATACTCTGCCTTCCTGGTTCTGACCACTGCCTGACTCTGGACTCCTTTCCCACCTGCCTGATCATCCTACCTGCCCTCTGACCTTGAATCTGCCTGCCCTTCGGTACCTATTGGACTCTGAACTGGTTTTGACCTTTTGCCTGTCCAGGACCATTCTCTTGCCTGCCCCTTTTTGGATGAATAAACATTGTACGACTCCAACCATCTGCCTCCTGTGTCTGCATCTGGGTCTCGCCTTGTGCCTTGATAGTAGTTTAGACTGTAGTTTAGACTGCAGTTAGGACCCAGAGGGCTACAGCACCCGAGGGCTACAGCACCCGAGGGCTACAGCACCCGAGGGCTACAGCACGGAGTTAGGTGGACGGGGCGGAGCTAGGTGGACGGGGCGGAGCTAGGTGGACGGGGCGGAGGTAGGTGGAGAGGGTGGTGCTAGGTGGAGAGGGTGGTTCTAGGTGGAGAGGGTGGTGCTAGGTGGAGAGGGTGGAGGGAGGTAGGTGGTGCTAGGTGGAGAGGGTGGTGCTAGGTGGAGAGGGTGGTGCTAGGTGGAGAGGGTGGAGAGGGTGGAGGTAGGTGGTGCTAGGTGGAGAGGGTGGTGCTAGGTGGAGAGGGTGGTGCTAGGTGGAGAGGGTGGTGCTAGGTGGAGAGGGTGGTGCTAGGTGGAGAGGGTGGTGCTAGGTGGAGAGGGTGGTGCTAGGTGGAGAGGGTGGAGGTAGGTGGAGAGGGTGGAGGTAGGTGGAGAGGGTGGTGCTAGGTGGAGAGGGTGGTGCTAGGTGGAGAGGGTGGAGGTAGGTGGTGCTAGGTGGAGAGGGTGGTGGAGAGGATGGCGGTAGGTGAAGAGGGTGGTGCTAGGTGGAGAGGGTGAAGGTAGGTGGAGAGGGTGGTGCTAGGTGGTGCTAGGTGGAGAGGGTGGAGGTGTATTTAGAGGTCACCAGGCTACCCTACTGCAGACAGGTCTCACCTGAGATATCAGAGTACTCCTCTGCTCTGAAACTCTGCTCGTTCTCGATGGTCTGGTTGACGAAGCAGTGCATTGCAGGGCAGTGAACGATCAGGTTGCTGCTGGCCTGACGCAGAAGGCCCTCTAGGTACCTGTGGAGAGGCAGACGTCATATCCTCTTCCTAATGCATTCAAATGCACAACCTAGGTGCTAACAGCTGCTGATGAACATCTATAACTACATGCATGTAGCAGTGCAGTGACAGAGAAAACGGTTCAGCGACTGATATAATGTCTGTTAGCCTGGAGACGTCAGAGATGAAGACAAGTCACAGAATGGTTGTCAGTTCAAATCCTAAACTCAGCAAAAAAAAGAAATTTCCCTTTTTCAGGACCCTGTCTTTCAAAGATAATTCGTAAAAATCTAAATAACTTCACAGCTCTTCATTGTAAAGGGTTTAAACACTGTTTCCCATACTTGTTCAATGAACCACAAACAATTAATGAACATGCACCTGTGGAACGGTCGTTAAGACACTAACAGCTTACAGACAGTAGGCAATTAAGGTCACAGATCTGAAAACTTAGGACACTAAGGAGGCCTTTCTACTGACTCTGAAAATCACCAAAAGAAAGATGCCCAGGTTGCAATGTCCGTACTGTGAGATGTCTAAGACAGCGCTACAGGACGGACAGCTGATCGTCCTCACAGTGGCAGACCACTTGTAACAACACCTGCACAGGATTGGTACATCTGAACATCATACATGCGGGACAGGTACAGGATGGCAACAAAAACTGCCCGAAATACACCAGGAATGAACAGTTCAGACTGTTCGCAATAGGCTGAGAGAGGCCGACTGATGGCTTGTAGGCCTGTTGTAGTAAGGCATGCCCTCACCAGACATCACCGGGCAACAAACGTCACCTATGGGCACAAACCCACTGTTGCTGGACCAGACAGCACTGGCAAAAAGTGCTCTTCACTGACGAGTTGCGGTTTTGTCTCATCGGTGATGGTTGGATTCGTGTTTATAGTTGAAGGAATGAGCGTTACATCGAGGCCTGTACTCTGGAGCGGGATCGATTGGAGGTGGAGGGTCCGTCATGGTCTGGGGCAGTGTGTCACACCATCATCGGTCTGAGCTTGTTGTTATTGCAGGCAATCTCAACACTGTGCGTTAAAGGGAAGACATCCTCCTTCCTCATGTGGTACCCTTCCTGCAGGCTCATCCTGACATGACCCTCCAGCATGACAATGCCACCAGCCATACTGCTCGTTCTGTGTTTGATTTCCTGCAAGACAGGAATGTCAGTGTTCTGCCATGGCCAACGAAGAGCTCGGATCTCAATTCCATTGAGCACGTCTGGGACCTGTTGGATCGGAGGGTGAGGGCTAGGGCCATTCCCACCAGAAATGACCAGGAACTTGCAGGTGCCTTGGTGGAAGAGTGAGGTAACATCTCACAGCAAGAACTGGCAAATCTGGTGCAGTCCATGAGGAGGAGATGCACTGCAGTACTTAATGCAGCTGGTGGCCACACCAGATACTGACTGTTACTTTTGATTTTGAACCCCCCTTTGTTCAGGGACACATTATTTCATTTCTGTTAGTCACATGTCTGTGGAACTTGTTCAGTTTATGTCTCAGTTGTTGAGTCTTGTTATGTTCATACAAATATTTTACACATGTTTAGTTTGCTGAAAATAAAACCCAGTTGACAGTGAGAGGATGTTTCTTTTTTTTGCTGAGTTTATTTCTGG
The DNA here is from genome assembly GCF_045791955.1 of Oncorhynchus clarkii lewisi. Taxonomy (NCBI): domain Eukaryota; kingdom Metazoa; phylum Chordata; class Actinopteri; order Salmoniformes; family Salmonidae; genus Oncorhynchus; species Oncorhynchus clarkii. The sequence goes on along the minus strand of NC_092163.1, from coordinate 77,142,750 downwards.
TAATAGTGGGAGTGGGACATGAAATAGTAATTGGAGGACTGCTGCTGGTATCACGTTACCAGTTGGTATACAGCGTGGTGATGGTCTGTCCTCCGTATGAGTCCAGTGGCTGTGTCTGCTGCAGTAGGACATTCTTGACCAGTCTAGTGACGTCCAGACTGAGGTAGCGTGACAGGGTGTGTAGGCTGGCTGTGTAGGCCCGAATCCCGGCCAGGAGGTCAGACGGACGTCCTATTTCCTGGGTGGTCTGGTTGTAATGGGCCATTCTCACGATGATCCTGGAACATTACACACACACATACACACAAACTAACGTCATGGAATCTACAGGGCTACATGGCATGGCAGGCTGAATGAATAACAGTCAGGCTCAACAAACCATGTAATGATTATTCTGTCTCTCTCGGTCTCTGTCTCTCTTCAAGGGGCTTTATTGGCATGGGAAACATATGTTAACATTGCCAAAGCAAGTGAGGTAGATGATATATAAAAGTGAAATAAACAATCAAAATTAACAGTAAACTTTACACTCTCTGTCTCTCTCTATCTATCCCTCTCCTCAACCCCCCCCCCCCCCCCCGCTATATTTAATTAATTGATCAATTACACTGTGCTGAAACGGAAGCAGAACATGTACACAGATCATTATGGTGCATGCTTGGTTCATTTTGAAATAGCAACCTACTAGAGCTATAATTGTCTGAACTCCCGACCTCTGTAATACATAGTTCAGTAAAGTATCTGCCTTGGTGTCATGTTGTCTTGCTACCATGTTGTTGTCATGTTGTCTTGCTACCATGTTGTTGTCATGTTGTCTTGCTACCATGTTGTTGTCATGTTGTCTTGCTACCATGTTGTTGTCATGTTGTCTTGCTACCATGTTGTTGTCATGTTGTCTTGCTACCATGTTGTTGTCATGTTGTCTTGCTACCATGTTGTTGTCATGTTGTCTTGCTACCATGTTGTTGTCATGTTGTCTTGCTACCATGTTGTTGTCATGTTGTCTTGCTACCATGTTGTTGTCATGTTGTCTTGCTACCATGTTGTTGTCATGTTGTGTTGCTACCATGTTGTTGTCATGTTATGCTACCATGTTGTCATGTTGTCTTGCTACCCGTGTTGTTGTCATGTTGTCTTGCTACCATGTTGTTGTCATGTTGTCTTGCTACCATGTTGTTGTCATGTTGTCTTGCTACCATGTTGTTGTCATGTTGTGTTGCTACCATGTTGTTGTCATGTTGTCTTGCTACCATGTTGTTGTCATGTTGTCTTGCTACCATGTTGTTGTCATGTTGTGTTGCTACCATGTTGTTGTCATGTTGTCTTGCTACCATGTTGTTGTCATGTTGTCTTGCTACCATGTTGTTGTCATGTTGTCTTGCTACCATGTTGTTGTCATGTTGTCTTGCTACCATGTTGTTGTCATGTTGTCTTGCTACTATGTTGTTGTCATGTTGTGTTGCTACCATGTTGTTGTCATGTTGTCTTACTACCATGTTGTTGTCATGTTGTCTTGCTACCATGTTGTTGTCATGTTGTCTTGCTACCATGTTGTTGTCATGTTGTCTTGCTACTATGTTGTTGTCATGTTGTCTTGCTACCCGTGTTGTTGTCATGTTGTGTTGCTACCATGTTGTTGTCATGTTGTCTTGCTACCATGTTGTTGTCATGTTGTCTTGCTACCATGTTGTCATGTTGTCTTGCTACCATGTTGTCATGTTGTCTTGCTACCATGTTGTTGTCATGTTGTCTTGCTACCCGTGTTGTTGTCATGTTGTCTTGCTACCATGTTGTTGTCATGTTGTCTTGCTACCATGTTGTTGTCATGTTGTCTTGCTACCATGTTGTTGTCATGTTGTCTTGCTACCATGTTGTTGTCATGTTGTCTTGCTACCCGTGTTGTTGTCATGTTGTCTTGCTACCATGTTGTTGTCATGTTGTCTTGCTACCATGTTGTTGTCATGTTGTGTTGCTACCATGTTGTTGTCATGTTGTCTTGCTACCATGTTGTTGTCATGTTGTCTTGCTACCATGTTGTTGTCATGTTGTCTTGCTACCCGTGTTGTTGTCATGTTGTCTTGCTACCGTGTTGTTGTCATGTTGTCTTGCTACCATGTTGTCATGTTGTGTTGCTACCCGTGTTGTTGTCATGTTGTCTTGCTACCATGTTGTTGTCATGTTGTCTTGCTACCATGTTGTTGTCATGTTGTCTTACTACCATGTTGTTGTCATGTTGTCTTGCTACCCGTGTTGTTGTCATGTTGTCTTGCTACCATGTTGTTGTCATGTTGTGTTGCTACCATGTTGTCATGTTGTGTTGCTACCCGTGTTGTTGTCATGTTGTCTTGCTACCCGTGTTGTTGTCATGTTGTCTTGCTACCATGTTGTTGTCATGTTGTCTTGCTACTATGTTGTTTTCATGTTGTCTTGCTGCTATGTTGTTGTCATGTTGTCTTACTACCATGTTGTTTTCATGTTGTCTTGCTACTATGTTGTTGTCATGTTGTCTTGCTACCCGTGTTGCTGTCATGTTGTCTTGCTACCCGTATTGTTGTCATGTTGTCTTGCTACTATGTTGTTGTCATGTTGTCTTGCTACCCGTGTTGTTGTCATGTTGTCTTGCTACCCGTATTGTTGTCATGTTGTCTTGCTACTATGTTGTTGTCATGTTGTCTTGCTACCCATGTTGTCATGTTGTCTTGCTACTATGTTGTCATGTTGTGTTGCTACCCGTGTTGTTGTCATGTTGTCTTGCTACCCGTGTTGTTGTCATGTTGTCTTGCTACCTGTGTTGTTGTCATGTTGTCTTACTACCATGTTGTTGTCATGTTGTCTTGCTACCCGTGTTGTTGTCATGTTGTCTTGCTACCCGTGTTGTCATGTTGTCTTGCTACCCGTGTTGTCATGTTGTCTTGCTACCCGTGTTGTTGTCATGTTGTCTTACTACCATGTTGTTGTCATGTTGTCTTGCTACCCGTGTTGTTGTCATGTTGTCTTGCTACCCGTGTTGTTGTCATGTTGTCTTGCTAATATGTTGTCATGTTGTCTTGCTACCATGTTGTTGTCATGTTGTCTTGCTACCCGTGTTGTTGTCATGTTGTCTTGCTACCCGTGTTGTTGTCATGTTGTCTTGCTACCCGTGTTGTTGTCATGTTGTCCCGCTACCTGTGTTGTTGTCATGTTGTGTTGCTACCATGTTGTCATGTTGTGTTACTACCATGTTGTCGTCATGTTGTGTTGCTACCCGTGTTGTTGTCATGTTGTCTTGCTAACCGTGTTGTTGTCATGTTGTCTTGCTACCCCTGTTGTTGTCATGTTGTGTTACTACCGTGTTGTTGTCATGTTGTCTTGCTACCCATGTTGTTGTCATGTTGTCTTACTACCATGTTGTTGTCATGTTGTCTTGCTACCATGTTGTTGTCATGTTGTGTTGCTACCCATGTTGTTGTCATGTTGTCTTACTACCATGTTGTTGTCATGTTGTCTTGCTACCCGTGTTGTTGTCATGTTGTCTTGCTACCATGTTGTTGTCATGTTGTCTTGCTACCATGTTGTTGTCATGTTGTCTTGCTACCATGTTGTTGTCATGTTGTCTTGCTACCATGTTGTTGTCATGTTGTTTTGCTACCATGTTGTTGTCATGTTGTCTTGCTACCATGTTGTTGTCATGTTGTCTTGTTACCATGTTGTTGTCATGTTGTCTTGCTACCATGTTGTTGTCATGTTGTGTTGCTACCATGTTGTTGTCATGTTGTCTTGCTACCATGTTGTTGTCATGTTGTCTTGCTACCATGTTGTTGTCATGTTGTCTTGCTACCCGTGTTGTTGTCATGTTGTCTTGCTACCATGTTGTTGTCATGTTGTCTTGCTACCATGTTGTTGTCATGTTGTGTTGCTACCATGTTGTTGTCATGTTGTCTTGCTACCATGTTGTTGTCATGTTGTCTTGCTACCATGTTGTTGTCATGTTGTCTTGCTACCCGTGTTGTTGTCATGTTGTCTTGCTACCGTGTTGTTGTCATGTTGTCTTGCTACCATGTTGTCATGTTGTGTTGCTACCCGTGTTGTTGTCATGTTGTCTTGCTACCATGTTGTTGTCATGTTGTCTTGCTACCATGTTGTTGTCATGTTGTCTTACTACCATGTTGTTGTCATGTTGTCTTGCTACCATGTTGTTGTCATGTTGTCTTGCTACCATGTTGTTGTCATGTTGTGTTGCTACCATGTTGTCATGTTGTGTTGCTACCCGTGTTGTTGTCATGTTGTCTTGCTACCATGTTGTTGTCATGTTGTCTTGCTACCATGTTGTTGTCATGCTGTCTTGCTACTGTCATGTTGTTTTCATGTTGTCATGTTGCTTGCTATGTTGTTGTCATGTTGTCTTACTACCATGTTGTTTGTCATGTTGTCTTGCTACTATGTTGCTTGTCATGTTGTCTTGCTACCCGTGTTGTTGTCATGTTGTCTTGCTACCATGTTGTCATGTTGTGTTGCTACCCGTGTTGTTGTCATGTTGTCTTGCTACCCGTGTTGTTGTCATGTTGTCTTGCTACCCGTATTGTTGTCATGTTGTCTTGCTACTATGTTGTTGTCATGTTGTCTTGCTACCCATGTTGTCATGTTGTCTTGCTACTATGTTGTCATGTTGTGTTGCTACCCGTGTTGTTGTCATGTTGTCTTGCTACCCGTGTTGTTGTCATGTTGTCTTGCTACCCGTGTTGTTGTCATGTTGTCTTACTACCATGTTGTTGTCATGTTGTCTTGCTACCCGTGTTGTTGTCATGTTGTCTTGCTACCCGTGTTGTCATGTTGTCTTGCTACCCGTGTTGTCATGCTACCCGTGTTGTCATGTTGTCTTGCTACCCGTGTTGTTGTCATGTTGTCTTACTACCATGTTGTTGTCATGTTGTCTTGCTACCCGTGTTGTTGTCATGTTGTCTTGCTACCCGTGTTGTTGTCATGTTGTCTTGCTAATATGTTGTCATGTTGTCTTGCTACCATGTTGTTGTCATGTTGTCTTGCTACCCGTGTTGTTGTCATGTTGTCTTGCTACCCGTGTTGTTGTCATGTTGTCTTGCTACCCGTGTTGTTGTCATGTTGTCCCGCTACCTGTGTTGTTGTCATGTTGTGTTGCTACCATGTTGTCATGTTGTGTTACTACCATGTTGTCGTCATGTTGTGTTGCTACCCGTGTTGTTGTCATGTTGTCTTGCTAACCGTGTTGTTGTCATGTTGTCTTGCTACCCCTGTTGTTGTCATGTTGTGTTACTACCGTGTTGTTGTCATGTTGTCTTGCTACCCATGTTGTTGTCATGTTGTCTTACTACCATGTTGGTGTCATGTTGTCTTGCTACCATGTTGTTGTCATGTTGTGTTGCTACCCATGTTGTTGTCATGTTGTCTTACTACCATGTTGTTGTCATGTTGTGTTACTACCATGTTGTTGTCATGTTGTCTTACTACCATGTTGTTGTCATGTTGTCTTACTACCATGTTGTTGTCATGTTGTCTTGCTACCCGTGTTGTTGTCATGTTGTCTTGCTACCCGTGTTGTTGTCATGTTGTGTTGCTACCATGTTGTCATGTTGTCTTACTACCATGTTGGTGTCATGTTGTCTTGCTACCCGTGTTGTTGTCATGTTGTGTTGCTACCCATGTTGTCATGTTGTGTTGCTACCATGTTGTCATGTTGTGTTGCTACCATGTTGTCATGTTGTGTTGCTACCCATGTTGTTGTCATGTTGTGTTGCTACCATGTTGTTGTCATGTTGTGTTGCTACCATGTTGTTGTCATGTTGGGTCTTCTATCATGTTGTGTTTCTACCATGTTGTCATGTTGTGCTGCTACCATGTTGTTGTCATGTTGTGTTGCTACCATGTTGTTGTTGTGTTGCTACCATGTTGTCATGTTGTGTTGCCATGTTGTTTTGCTACCATGCTGTGTTGTCATGTGTTGCTACCTTGCTATGTTGTCATGTGTTGCTACCATGCTGTGTTGTCATGTGTTGCTACCATGCTGTGTTGTCATGTGTTGCTACCTTGCTATGTTGTTGTCTTAGGTCTCTCTTTACATAGTGTTGTCTCTCTTGTTGTGATGTATTTTGGCCTATATTTTTTAATCCCAGCCCGTCTCTGCAGGAGGTCATTGTAAATAAGAATTTGTTCTCCACTGACGTGCCTAGTTAAATAAATGTTAAATAAATGTTAAATAAATGTTTAATAAAAATACAATACATATCTTCTCTGCATTATAAACGGTCTCATGTTTTGCTTAAAACAGAGAAATTGAGATTTAGGTGGAGAAAAGGATTTAACGATCCAATAGTATAAAGCAATAGATATTAAGACAGAGATCATGTTATAGGCAAAAGGTGCGTGGCGTACTTGGTGAGGCGTGTCTCCAAGTGAGATATGAGGAACTCTGCAGGAGTGACGATGTGGTTGAATACTGTGAAGTCACTGCTCCCACTGAATGAGGAGCACAGCTCAGTCAGAGTCAGATGCAGCTTGTCCATACTGGAAGAGAAAGAGAGAGAAAGAGAGAGAGAGAGAGAGCGCGAGAGAGAGAAAAAGAGAGAGCGCGAGAGAAGAGAAGAGAGAGCGAGAGAGAGAGCGAGAGAAAGAGAGAGAGAAAGAGAGAGAGAAGGAGAAAGAGAGAGAAATTCGACATACCAATTAGGATCTGGCTAAAAATACTTGAAGCAGTTATAGAAACCATTTCCCTTTATGGTTGTGAGGTCTGGGGTCCGCTCACCAACCAAGAATTCACAAAATGGGACAAACACCAAATTGAGTCTCTGCAAAAATATCCTCAGTGTACAACGTAAAACACCAAATAATGCATGCAGAGCAGAATGAGGCCGATACCCACTAATTATCAAAATCCAGAAAAGAGACGTTAAATTCTATAACCACCTAAAAGGAAGCGATTCCCAAATCTTCCATAACAAAGCCATCACCTACAGAGAGATGAACCTGGACAAGAGTCCCCTAAGCAAGCTGGCCCTGGGGCTCT
>NC_092163.1:77093235-77130735 GCF_045791955.1 Oncorhynchus clarkii lewisi | reverse complement strand
AAAGGTGTTCGATGGGGTTGAGGTCAGGGGTCCGTGCAGGCCAGTCAAGTTCTTCCACACCGATCTTGACAAACCATTTCTGTATGGACCTCGCTACATGTTGTCATGTTGAAACAGGAAAGCATTAAGATTTCTCCTCCAACAAACTTTACAGTTGGCACTATGCATCCTGGCATCTGATATGCATCCTGGCATCTGATATGCATCCTGGCATCTGATATGCATCCTGGCATCTGATATGCATCCTGGCATCTGATATGCATCCTGGCATCTGATATGCATCCTGGCATCCGATAAACACAGATTCATCTGTTGCATGTCTGTGTGCTCAATTTTATACACCTGTCAGTAACAGGCTGGGCTGAAATAACCGCATCCTCCAATTTGAAGGGGTGTCCACATACTTTTGTGTATATATATATATATATATATATATATATATATATATATATATATATATATATATATATATATATATATATATATATATTGAAATGGTATAACATTTATGTTCTTGGACATTGAAGACTGTCAAATCCCCAGGTAATGAGCTCAAAGGGATTTTAATTTAGGAAATATATTCCCAAGTACTGTATTTTCATGCATAAACAGAGAAGTATATGTAAACGTATCCCAATGTAATCGGCCCGCAGCTGAATGTAAATTGGGGACCCCTGCCATAGACCCCATTGGGGACCCCTGCCATAGACCCCATTGGGGACCCCTGCCATAGACCCTATTGGGGACCCCTGCCATAGACCCTATTGGGGACCCCTGCCATAGACCCTATTGGGGACCCCTGCCATAGACCCTATGCACATCATGTACAGTAGATTATTTGTCTATGCTGTAATATCTTGGACTAGGTCATTGGCAAGGTAGACTTATTGCCATATTGCTTTTATCCAATCACGTCGGATCTACAGAAGTACCAAGGGACGAGGGAGTAGTGGGGGTAGGAGCTAGAGGAGTAGGGTCTAGTGGGGGTAGGGACTATATGGACTAGGGTTTAGTGGGGGTAGAAACTATTGGGGGTAGGGCCTAGCTGGGGTAGTGACTAGCGGGGTTAGGGACTAGCTGGGGTAGTGACTAGGGGGTAGCGACTATATGGACTAAGGTTTAGTGGGGGTAGAAACTGTTGGGGGTAGGGACTAGCGGGGATAGCGACTATATGGACTAAGGTTTAGTGGGGGTATAAACTGTTGGGGGTAGGGACTAGCTGGGGTAACGACTAGCGGGGATAGCGACTATATGAACTAAGGTTTAGTGGGGGAAGAAACTATTGGGGGTAGGGACTTGTGGTGGTAGGGTTTAGTGGGGGTAAGGACTAGATGGACTTGTGGTGGTAGGTTTTAGTGGGGGTAGGGACTAGAGGGGGTAAGAACTAGAGGGGGTAGCGAATAGTGGTGGTAGGGTATAGTGGGGGTAGGGTATAGTGGGGGTAGCGACTAGACGGGGTAGCGTAGAGGGGGTAGCGACTAGAGGGGGTAGCAACTACAGGGGGTAGCGACTATATGGACTAGGGTTTAGTGAGGGTAGAAACTATTGGGGGTAGGGACTAGAGGGACTTGTGGTGGTAGGGTTTAGTGGGGGTAAGGACTAGATGGACTTGTGGTGGTAGGGTTTAGTGGGGGTAGGGACTAGAGGGGGTAGGGACTAGAGGGGGTAAGAACTAGAGGGGGTAGCGACTAGTGGGGGTAGCGACTAGAGGGGGTAGCGACTAGTGGGTTAGCGACAAGAGGGGGTAGCGACTAGAGGGGGTAGCGACTAGAGGGGGTAGCGACTAGAGGGGGTAGCGACAAGAGGGGGTAGCGACTAGAGGGGGTAGCGACTAGAGGGGGTAGCGACTAGAGGGGGTAGCGACTAGAGGGGGGTAGCGACTAGAGGGGGGTAGCGACTAGAGGGGGGTAGCGACTAGTGAAGCGGTATTCAAACTTGAAACTTTTTTTTCCACCAGAATTTCCCCACTGCAATTCCCCCATGACGCCACAAGGGGTTGCATCCCTTAGACGTTTAATACCACTGGTGTAGAGGATGTTTTTTTTTTCTATGGGGCCCATGGGGGAGCAGACTGACCAGAGAATGGAGAGATCTGAGGTTTCGTGAAGCATCTCCTGCACGTTGTCCAACATCTTGGTGTGGAATTGGGTCATGTTCATCACTTTAGCCAGGTCTGGGTATTCCTTGAGGGAGAGTGGGGCCTTGGACACACTGGTGTAGGCCTGTAACATGAGACAGCACAGACATCTTGATACACTGGAACAGTGTAGGCTTATAACATGGAACAGTGTAGAATTATAACATGGAACAGTGTAGGCTTATAACATGGAACCGTGTGTGGTAGATGTCAAGTATTTCTAGGGTAAGTGAAGTACCATACCTGTAATCTTAACCAGTCCAGTCTCAGAGCCCTGAAGTCAAACTCCTCTCCGTTTTCCACTGTTGAGGGACATTTTATCTTTATTTAACTAGGCAAGTCAGTTAAGAACAAATTCTTATTCACAATGACGGCCCAGGAACAGGGGTTAACTGCCTTGTTCAGGGGCAGAACGACAGATTGTTACAGATTGTAGGACCTTGCATTAGATATGAAATCTAGATTTCAGATACATTTTGTTTACCTTGCTTGATAGTCAGTGCAGACAGGGTTGAGACAAATGATGTCATCAGGACTGATTCCTCTTCTGGACAGACATACATATTCTACAGGACAGAATAGTCAAAACAGTAATAGAAGCAACGTCCTCTGGGACAAATGCTTTCTCAGACTAAAAACAACATATACAGTATGATGATAAGTCACAATTATTTCGGTCCGCTCTGAAATAATAAAAGGCCCAAGAGTAGATCCTTGAGGCATACCACATTGTATTGTGTCTCTATTCAATTCAAGTTTCAAACAGTAAGCCACCCCCGTGCCCGGGAGGTAATGGCATCCTGGTCTTTGGAGGAGATTAGGGAAAGAACATCCTGGACTTGAGACGACATAATGGCAGGAGACAAGAGCCCCCCCACCCCCCAGTACCTGCATGGTGTCGTTGAGGAGCAGGGCATCAAACTGGGCCAGGTACTGGACATGGTAGCGTTGCACCACACGGCTGTACTTAGTCATCAGGGTCCTCAACCTCTCCATGTAGAACAGGAGTTCAGCCATCTGCCTGCAACACACACATATAAAATTAGCAACTACTGTATCAACAGTAAAACTATACAGTACATAAACTAGTGACTACTGTATCAACAGTAAAACTATACAGTACATAAACTAGTGACTACTGTATAAACAGTAAAACTATACAGTACATAAACTAGTGACTACTGTATAAACAGTAAAACTATACAGTACATAAACTAGTGACTACTGTATCAACAGTAGGAATATACAGTACATAAACACATGACTACTGTATCAACAGTAGGAATATACAGTACATAAACACATGACTACTGTATCAACAGTAGGACTTTCCTGTGCTTTAACAGCCAGATACAGTAGCTGTTGTATAAGCTTCTTCTCCATTGTTTAGTTGTGTGACTTGAATGCTAATGTTAGGTGCAACTTGCAAAACTTAAATGTACAGGAGAGAACAAACTTGAAACAGATATATTCTTCATGCATTCTTCTCAGCATGCTAATAATGGTACTGTACATATTTATGGCTGATATTGGAGATTGATAGAAAGTGGCATGGCAAGAGGGTCTGCTGTGGTTAGAGGGTCTGCTGTGGTTAGAGGGTCTGCTGTGGTAAGAGGGTCTTCTGTGGTGAGAGGGTCTGCTGTGGTTAGAGGGTCTGCTGTGGTTAGAGGGTCTGCTGTGGTGAGAGGGTCTGCTGTGGTGAGAGGGTCTGCTGTGGTGAGAGGGTCTGCTGTGGTGAGAGGGTCTGCTGTGGTGAGAGGGTCTGCTGTGGTTAGAGGGTCTGCTGTGGTTAGAGGGTCTGCTGTGGTGAGAGGGTCTGCTGTGGTGAGAGGGTCTGCTGTGGTTAGAGGGTCTGCTGTGGTTAGAGGGTCTGCTGTGGTTAGAGGGTCTGCTGTGGTGAGAGGGTCTGCTGTGGTGAGAGGGTCTGCTGTGGTGAGAGGGTCTGCTGTGGTGAGAGGGTCTGCTGTGGTTAGAGGGTCTGCTGTGGTGAGAGGGTCTGCTGTGGTTAGAGGGTCTGCTGTGGTGAGAGGGTCTGCTGTGGTTAGAGGGTCTGCTGTGGTTAGAGGGTCTGCTGTGGTGAGAGGGTCTGCTGTGGTTAGAGGGTCTGCTGTGGTTAGAGGGTCTGCTGTGGTGAGAGGGTCTGCTGTGGTGAGAGGGTCTGCTGTGGTTAGAGGGTCTGCTGTGGTTAGAGGGTCTGCTGTGGTGAGAGGGTCTGCTGTGGTGAGAGGGTCTGCTGTGGTTAGAGGGTCTGCTGTGGTTAGAGGGTCTGCTGTGGTGAGAGGGTCTGCTGTGGTTAGAGGGTCTGCTGTGGTTAGAGGGTCTGCTGTGGTTAGAGGGTCTGCTGTGGTTAGAGGGTCTGCTGTGGTTAGAGGGTCTGCTGTGGTTAGAGGGTCTGCTGTGGTTAGAGGGTCTGCTGTGTTTAGAGGGTCTGCTATGGTTAGAGGGTCTGCTGTGGTTAGAGGTTCTGCTGTGGTTAGAGGGTCTGTTGTGGTTAGAGGGTCTGCTGTGTTTAGAGGGTCTGCTGTGGTGAGAGGGTCTGCTGTGGTGAGAGGGTCTGCTGTGGTTAGAGGGTCTGCTGTGGTTAGAGGGTCTGCTGTGGTTAGAGGGTCTGCTGTGGTTAGAGGGTCTGCTGTGGTTAGAGGGTCTGCTGTGGTTAGATGGTCTGCTGTGGTTAGAGGGTCTGCTGTGGTTAGAGGGTCTGCTGTGGTTAGAGGGTCTGCTGTGGTGAGAGGGTCTGCTGTGGTGAGAGGGTCTGCTGTGGTGAGAGGGTCTGCTGTGGTTAGAGGGTCTGCTGTGGTGAGAGGGTCTGCTGTGGCAAGAGGGTCTGCTGTGGTGAGAGGGTCTGCTGTGGTTAGAGGGTCTGCTGTGGTTAGAGGGTCTGCTGTGGTGAGAGGGTCTGCTGTGGTGAGAGGGTCTGCTGTGGTTAGAGGGTCTGCTGTGGTTAAAGGGTCTGCTGTGGTGAGAGGGTCTGCTGTGGTGAGAGGGTCTGCTGTGGTTAGAGGGTCTGCTGTGGTGAGAGGGTCTGCTGTGGTGAGAGGGTCTGCTGTGGTTAGAGGGTCTGTTGTGGCTAGAGGGTCTGCTGTGGTGAGAGGGTCTGCTGTGGTGAGAGGGTCTGCTGTGGTTAGAGGGTCTGCTGTGGTTAGAGGGTCTGCTGTGGTTAGAGGGTCTGCTGTGGTGAGAGGGTCTGCTGTGGTGAGAGGGTCTGCTGTGGTTAGAGGGTCTGCTGTGGTTAGAGGGTCTGCTGTGGTTAGAGGGTCTGCTGTAGTTAGAGGGTCTGCTGTGGTTAGAGGGTCTGCTGTGGTGAGAGGGTCTGCTGTGGTCAGAGGGTCTGCTGTGGTTAGAGGGTCTGCTGTGGTTAGAGGGTCTGCTGTGGTTAGAGGGTCTGCTGTGGTTAGAGGGTCTGCTGTTGTTAGAGGGTCTGCTGTGGTTAGAGGGTCTGCTGTGGTTAGAGGGTCTGCTGTGGTTAGAGGGTCTGCTGTGGTGAGAGGGTCTGCTGTTGTTAGAGGGTCTGCTGTGGTTAGATGGTCTGCTGTGGTTAGAGGGTCTGCTGTGGTTAGAGGGTCTGCTGTGGTTAGAGGGTCTGCTGTGGTTAGAGGGTCTGCTGTGGTTAGAGGGTCTGCTGTGGTTAGAGGGTCTGCTGTGGTGAGAGGGTCTGCTGTGGTGAGAGGGTCTGCTGTGGTTAGAGGGTCTGCTGTGGTGAGAGGGTCTGCTGTGGTTAGAGGGTCTGCTGTGGTTAGAGGGTCTGCTGTGGTTAGAGGGTCTGCTGTGGTTAGAGGGTCTGCTGTGGTTAGAGGGTCTGCTGTGGTTAGAGGGTCTGCTGTGGTGAGAGGGTCTGCTGTGGTGAGAGGGTCTGCTGTGGTTAGAGGGTCTGCTGTGGTTAGAGGGTCTGCTGTGGTGAGAGGGTCTGCTGTGGTGAGAGGGTCTGCTGTGGTGAGAGGGTCTGCTGTGGTTAGAGGGTCTGCTGTGGTTAGAGGGTCTGCTGTGGTGAGAGGGTCTGCTGTGGTTAGAGGGTCTGCTGTGGTTAGAGGGTCTGCTGTGGTGAGAGGGTCTGCTGTGGTGAGAGGGTCTGCTGTGGTGAGAGGGTCTGCTGTGGTTAGAGGGTCTGCTGTGGTGAGAGGGTCTGCTGTGGTTAGAGGGTCTGCTGTGGTTAGAGGGTCTGCTGTGGTTAGAGGGTCTGCTGTGGTTAGAGGGTCTGCTGTGGTTAGAGGGTCTGCTGTGGTTAGAGGGTCTGTTGTGGTTAGAGGGTCTGCTGTGTTTAGAGGGTCTGCTGTGGTGAGAGGGTCTGCTGTGGTGAGAGGGTCTGCTGTGGTTAGAGGGTCTGCTGTGGTTAGAGGGTCTGCTGTGGTTAGAGGGTCTGCTGTGGTTAGAGGGTCTGCTGTGGTTAGAGGGTCTGCTGTGGTTAGAGGGTCTGCTGTGGTTAGAGGGTCTGCTGTGGTTAGAGGGTCTGCTGTGGTTAGAGGGTCTGCTGTGGTTAGATGGTCTGCTGTGGTTAGAGGGTCTGCTGTGGTTAGAGGGTCTGCTGTGGTGAGAGGGTCTGCTGTGGTGAGAGGGTCTGCTGTGGTTAGAGGGTCTGCTGTGGTTAGAGGGTCTGCTGTGGTGAGAGGGTCTGCTGTGGTGAGAGGGTCTGCTGTGGTTAGAGGGTCTAATGTGGTTAGAGGGTCTGCTGTGGTGAGAGGGTCTGCTGTGGTGAGAGGGTCTGCTGTGGTTAGAGGGTCTGCTGTGGTTAGAGGGTCTGCTGTGGTTAGAGGGTCTGCTGTGGTTAGAGGGTCTGCTGTGGTGAGAGGGTCTGCTGTGGTGAGAGGGTCTGCTGTGGTTAGAGGGTCTGCTGTGGTGAGAGGGTCTGCTGTGGTGAGAGGGTCTGCTGTGGTGAGAGGGTCTGCTGTGGTTAGAGGGTCTGCTGTGGTGAGAGGGTCTGCTGTGGTTAGAGGGTCTGCTGTGGTTAGAGGGTCTGCTGTGGTTAGAGGGTCTGCTGTGGTTAGAGGGTCTGCTGTGGTTAGAGGGTCTGCTGTGGTTGAGGGTCTGCTGTGGTTGAGGGTCTGCTGTGGTTAGAGGGTCTGCTGTGGTTAGAGGGTCTGCTGTGGTTAGAGGGTCTGCTGTGGTGAGAGGGTCTGCTGTGGTTAGAGGGTCTGCTGTGGTTAGAGGGTCTGCTGTGGTTAGAGGGTCTGCTGTGGTTAGAGGGTCTGCTGTGGTTAGAGGGTCTGCTATGGTTAGAGGGTCTGCTGTGGTTAGAGGGTCTGCTGTGGTTAGAGGGTCTGTTGTGGTTAGAGGGTCTGCTGTGTTTAGAGGGTCTGCTGTGGTGAGAGGGTCTGCTGTGGTGAGAGGGTCTGCTGTGGTTAGAGGGTCTGCTGTGGTTAGAGGGTCTGCTGTGGTTAGAGGGTCTGCTGTGGTTAGAGGGTCTGCTGTGGTTAGAGGGTCTGCTGTGGTTAGAGGGTCTGCTGTGGTTAGAGGGTCTGCTGTGGTGAGAGGGTCTGCTGTGGTGAGAGGGTCTGCTGTGGTGAGAGGGTCTGCTGTGGTCAGAGGGTCTGCTGTGGTTAGAGGGTCTGCTGTGGTTAGAGGGTCTGCTGTGGTTAGAGGGTCTGCTGTGGTTAGAGGGTCTGCTGTTGTTAGAGGGTCTGCTGTGGTTAGAGGGTCTGCTGTGGTTAGAGGGTCTGCTGTGGTTAGAGGGTCTGCTGTGGTGAGAGGGTCTGCTGTTGTTAGAGGGTCTGCTGTGGTTAGAGGGTCTGCTGTGGTTAGAGGGTCTGCTGTGGTTAGAGGGTCTGCTGTGGTGAGAGGGTCTGCTGTGGTTAGAGGGTCTGCTGTGGTTAGAGGGTCTGCTGTGGTGAGAGGGTCTGCTGTGGTGAGAGGGTCTGCTGTGGTTAGAGGGTCTGCTGTGGTTAGAGGGTCTGCTGTGGTTAGAGGGTCTGCTGTGGTTAGAGGGTCTGCTGTGGTGAGAGGGTCTGCTGTGGTGAGAGGGTCTGCTGTGGTGAGAGGGTCTGCTGTGGTTAGAGGGTCTGCTGTGGTTAGAGGGTCTGCTGTGGTGAGAGGGTCTGCTGTGGTGAGAGGGTCTGCTGTGGTGAGAGGGTCTGCTGTGGTTAGAGGGTCTGCTGTGGTGAGAGGGTCTGCTGTGGTTAGAGGGTCTGCTGTGGTTAGAGGGTCTGCTGTGGTGAGAGGGTCTGCTGTGGTGAGAGGGTCTGCTGTGGTGAGAGGGTCTGCTGTGGTGAGAGGGTCTGCTGTGGTGAGAGGGTCTGCTGTGGTGAGAGGGTCTGCTGTGGTTAGAGGGTCTGCTGTGGTGAGAGGGTCTGCTGTGGTTAGAGGGTCTGCTGTGGTTAGAGGGTCTGCTGTGGTTAGAGGGTCTGCTGTGGTTGAGGGTCTGCTGTGGTTGAGGGTCTGCTGTGGTTAGAGGGTCTGCTGTGGTTAGAGGGTCTGCTGTGGTGAGAGGGTCTGCTGTGGTTAGAGGGTCTGCTGTGGTTAGAGGGTCTGCTGTGGTTAGAGGGTCTGCTGTGGTTAGAGGGTCTGCTGTGGTTAGAGGGTCTGCTGTGTTTAGAGGGTCTGCTGTGGTTAGAGGGTCTGCTGTGGTTAGAGGGTCTGCTGTGGTTAGAGGGTCTGCTGTGGTTAGAGGGTCTGTTGTGGTTAGAGGGTCTGCTGTGTTTAGAGGGTCTGCTGTGGTGAGAGGGTCTGCTGTGGTTAGAGGGTCTGCTGTGGTTAGAGGGTCTGCTGTGGTTAGAGGGTCTGCTGTGGTTAGAGGGTCTGCTGTGGTTAGAGGGTCTGCTGTGGTTAGAGGGTCTGCTGTGGTTAGAGGGTCTGCTGTGGTTAGATGGTCTGCTGTGGTTAGAGGGTCTGCTGTGGTTAGAGGGTCTGCTGTGGTGAGAGGGTCTGCTGTGGCAAGAGGGTCTGCTGTGGTGAGAGGGTCTGCTGTGGTTAGAGGGTCTGCTGTCGTGAGAGGGTCTGCTGTGGCAAGAGGGTCTGCTGTGGTGAGAGGGTCTGCTGTGGTTAGAGGGTCTGCTGTGGTTAGAGGGTCTGCTGTGGTGAGAGGGTCTGCTGTGGTGAGAGGGTCTGCTGTGGTTAGAGGGTCTGCTGTGGTGAGAGGGTCTGCTGTGGTGAGAGGGTCTGCTGTGGTTAGAGGGTCTGCTGTGGTTAGAGGGTCTGCTGTGGTTAGAGGGTCTGCTGTGGTGAGAGGGTCTGCTGTGGTGAGAGGGTCTGCTGTGGTTAGAGGGTCTGCTGTGGTTAGAGGGTCTGCTGTGGTGAGAGGGTCTGCTGTGGTTAGAGGGTCTGCTGTGGTTAGAGGGTCTGCTGTGGTGAGAGGGTCTGCTGTGGTGAGAGGGTCTGCTGTGGTTAGAGGGTCTGCTGTGGTTAGAGGGTCTGCTGTGGTTAGAGGGTCTGCTGTGGTGAGAGGGTCTGCTGTGGTGAGAGGGTCTGCTGTGGTGAGAGGGTCTGCTGTGGTCAGAGGGTCTGCTGTGGTTAGAGGGTCTGCTGTGGTTAGAGGGTCTGCTGTGGTTAGAGGGTCTGCTGTGGTTAGAGGGTCTGCTGTGGTGAGAGGGTCTGCTGTTGTTAGAGGGTCTGCTGTGGTTAGAGGGTCTGCTGTGGTTAGAGGGTCTGCTGTGGTTAGAGGGTCTGCTGTTGTTAGAGGGTCTGCTGTGGTTAGAGGGTCTGCTGTGGTTAGAGGGTCTGCTGTGGTTAGAGGGTCTGCTGTGGTTAGAGGGTCTGCTGTGGTTAGAGGGTCTGCTGTGGTTAGAGGGTCTGCTGTGGTTAGAGGGTCTGCTGTGGTTAGAGGGTCTGCTGTGGTTAGAGGGTCTGCTGTGGTTAGAGGGTCTGCTGTAGTGAGAGGGTCTGCTGTGGTTAGAGGGTCTGCTGTGGTTAGAGGGTCTGCTGTGGTTAGAGGGTCTGCTGTGGTTAGAGGGTCTGCTGTGGTTAGAGGGTCTGCTGTGTGTCTAACTTCAAACGTACGAGTCTACGTAGTCCTCTGGAGTCTTGGTCTTGGGAATATTCTCTGAATATCTGACGAGCCACAGGACCTCGTCACGGGAAAACGACAGAGCCATGAAGACAAACAACACCTTAGGGATGGATTGACATTAAGAGAAAAAGAAGATGAATATTTAGCAAAAGACATCACTGTTAGCCCATATTCATGTACTGAACATGGAGAGCTCTGAGATAAAAACACATAGCAGTGTGTCTGTTTAGGATTGTATAGAATGAGAGCTCAATGCCAGTAATGTAATGTAATATATCTCTGATGATAATGTCCAAACATACAGGGAAGCTGAACATGCAATAGATTGGCACTATTAGCCAGATGAACTAAATGAGGTCATGTACCTTGGGTCCCAGAAGTCCAGGTTCATCCTCCAGGACTTTGACCAGCTCCTTCAAGGCATTCCTCAGGAAACCTCTCCTCTCTCTGTGCATGGCTCCACTGACATACATATGACAACACACATAGTTACCTATATTCTTGACTTTAACTGTTAATCATATGGTGGCCATGGTTGCTGGTTCAAATCCGTCCCGAAGGACCATGAAAAAGAGTGCTACTTGCTGTTGACGTTAAATGGGAGACCATTCAACCAATTGGTGGCGCTATCTGAAGCAGGTCCCTCATTTCAGGCTCAGTTTGAGTTCAAAAAAATAAATGGTTTTATACACAAGCAGATAACTCACCTGTTGACTGTAACATGCTCGCGACATTCTTTGATATCGGCGATGCGCTTACTGTACCTGTCACAACGAAACGAGGAAGAGCTATCAGTAAGATTATAGTTCAGTACAGTACACGTTACCAGACAGGGCCTCTCCCAACAGCATCTTAGCGCCACCATCATAATTCAATTAAAACCTTTGTAGGAGCATTGTTAAATATGCTAAAATATGATAACCAGCAATGTTTTTTTGTTGTCTACAAGAGCATTTGGGAACCAGTGTATGGAACATTGGAAACCAGGGCCCAGAACATTGGGAACCGGGGCCCAGAACATTGGGAACCGGGGCCCAGAACATTGGGAACCGGGGCCCAGAACATTGGGAACTAGAATCAGATTGACACCCAGTCCAATCACTCTGAGGACAGAGTATAAATATCATAATAATGACGTACCCTTTCAGGCCGTCGAAGTAGTCCTCTGTGATCTTATGGATGTTGATCGTCTCATCCCTGATGATGGTGAGATAGAGGCCGCTGCGGAGGGCCATCTTCCACAGCTCCTGAGATGACTGGTTGGTGTTCAGACTGCTATGACACAGCAGGTAACCCACTGGAGGAGAGGAGAGATCAACGTGAATATGGGGAATAGAGTGCAACCCACCGAAGTCTTTTTGTTTTTCAGAAGGTAGCCAAGACTGGGTCTGAAGATAATAACTAGCACTCACGAAGGATCCATCGCTCCATCACCTCTAAGGACAAGTACTCACAGGCCATCTGTGGGGAAACACAAGTTAGTCATTTAATGAGTTAATAATAAGTCATCAATAGTCGTCTCTGATTATTTTTCAGATGTCATGTGAATTATTGTACTTTATGATAACACAAGACATGCTGACGATCATATTTGGCTGTTACAGATACACACGCTAACTTCTCCTAAAGGGATTTATATCCAGACACAATACTCAATACAAAATATAGCATGTGCCATGATATTAGGTATACACTGTGTGTTTGTGTAGTGGTCTCTGTTTCTTGGCTGAAGTTTTGAATCCCACATGAAGAGAACCACGGGGCACAGAGACTAACACAGAACACTATGGTACAAAGACGCCAGTGGCTGCCTTTGAAATCAGCAGACGGGGACATTCTAGGGAGGGGGAAGAGAGGAGGAGAGGACAGAAGAGGGGGAGAGAGGAGAGGAGAGAAGAGGAAAATAAAATAGAAAAAGGGAAGAGAAGAGATGAAAACAGAAGATAAGAGAAGAGAATATAAGAAAACAGAAGATAAGAGATGAAGAGAAAAGAAAACAGATTAGAGTAGAAAAGGGGAAAGGACAGTCTCACAGTGTCACAGCAGGCAGGGTCGGAAGGAGAAGAGAAGAGGGGGCGAGGAGAGGAGAGAAGAGGGGGCGAGGAGAGGTGAGAGAAGAAGGGGGTGAGGAGAGGAGAGAAGAGGGGGAGAGGGGAGAGAAGAGGGTGAGAGGGGAGAGAGAGAGGGGGAGAGGGGAGAGAAGAGGGGGAGAGAGGAGAGGAGAGAGGAGAGAAGAGGGGGAGAGAGGAGAGAAGAGGAGAGAAGAGGGGAGAGAGGAGAGAGAGGAGAGAAGAGGGGGAGAGAGGAGAGAAGAGGAGAGATGAGAGGGGGAGAGAGGAGAGGGGGAGAGAGAGAGGGGGAGAGAGAGAGAGAAGAGGGGGAGAGAGAAGAGAAGAAGAGGGGGGAGAGAGAAGAAGAAGAAGAGGGGGGGAGAGAGAAGAGAAGAAGAGGGGGGAGAGAAGAGGAGAGAAGAAGAAGAGGAGAGAAGAGAAGAGAGAGAGAGAGGAGAGAGAGGAGAGAGAGGGGGAGAGAGGGGAGAGAAGAGGGAGGGGGAGAGGAGAGAGGGGGAGAGAGAGAGAAGGGAGAGAGAAGAGGGGGAGAGAGGAGAGGAGAGAAGAGGGGGAGAGGGGGAGAGAGAGGAGAGGGGGAGAGAGGAGAGGAGAGGGGAGAGAGGAGAGGAGAGAGAGGAGAGAGAGAGGAGAGAGAGGGGAGAGAGGAGAGAGGAGAGGGGAAGAGAGAGAGAGAGAAGAGGAGAGATGAGAGGGGGAGAGAGGAGAGAGGGAGAGAGAGAGGAGAGGGGGAGAGAGAAGAGGGGGAGATAGAAGAGAAGAAGAGGGGGAGAGAGAAGAGAAGAAGAGGGGGAGAGAGAAGAGAAGAAGAGGGGGAGAGAGAGGGGAGGGGAGAAGAGGAGAGAAGAGGAGAGAAGAGGAGAGAGAGAAGAGGGGGAGAGAGAAGAGGGGGAGAGAGAAGAGGAGAGAGAAGAGGAGAGGAAAGGAGAGAGAGAGAAGAGGGGAGAGAGAAGAGGAGAGGAGAGAAGAGGGGGAGAGAGAAGAGGGGGAGAGAGAAGAGGGGGAGAGAGAAGGGGGGAGAGAGAAGAGGGGGAGAGAGAGAGAGAGAGAGAGAGAGGGCAGTCTCACGGTGTCGCAGCAGGCAGGGTCCAGCATGGAGGCAGGTGCGCTGAGGAGACTGAGGAGCTGAGCGCTGCGCCACTGTTCTGCAGGAAGGTTCCTCCTGGGGTACAACATCTGTAGGGACAGGAGGGCCTCCGTCACACCCTGGGAAGAGAGGGGGAAGGAGGGAGAGGGTGGGAGCGAGACAAGGAGAGCTCCGTGATAGAGTTATAAGGCCGAATAGCAGTCAAAATCATGACCACCATTGTTTTTCAGGAATAATGACCTACTCTAACAATTACAGTCGTTTTTCAATATACAGTTAACATTTCCCTAGAGAATATACAATCGTGAATATACCCTAGTGCAGTGGTCACCACCTGGTTGATCTTCAAGCCAACAGTAAAGGCTGTGTTATAAAGGCTTGCGTTCCTTTTATTTATTGTGTTGCGCTGTTGGTGGTAGATGCGCTTGATTCAGAAGCCCTGAGCATCGGGTAAACACAGTGTTGCCATTGTGAACCATTTCAATTAGTCTGAAAAGACAAACTCCGCCTACCTGGTGAACGAGGAGATCTGTGGCTAAATCGAGTTTGCCTACTGCGCTGGCCAATCGGATAGCTCAAATCACCGTGCCTACAGAACTTCCACGACCCCGGCCATAGCGGTGTTTGATACTAGTCTACGTAAGATTTTATAACGTTTTAAAACCCCTGACCACAGAGAGACTGTCAAAGAATACAGCAAAGAGTTATTGTAAATAATAATAATAATAATAATAATAATTCAGCACTGTCAACACTGTCTTTAGTCAACATTATTACAAAACATAAAACGTGCTTCTCTCTACTTCCAGTCCCACTGCAGCTGCAATGAATGAGTAGCCAAGTGTATCGTCAGCCCCGCGTGTTTAAATATTACTGGCAGCTCGTCATGTCTATTCTAATATCGAGGAGTATTTCACTTCCTCTAGTCAAAGGAACAACATTAATTGTTTATGAGGCAGATTCGGTGCGACTTGAGTTTCCCCATCAGGTGGAAGACCGTGTCCCCCCCCTCTCTCTGGTCAGTCTCACCAGAGGAAATGAAGGAGAGAGCAGGGACGGTGAGACGGATCCTCTGCAGTTTTCTCCCTCCCTGCGCTAAGACTAATGCTGTGTTCAAAACAACTGAGAACCCAGAAATCTATGACTTCCGATTTCAGTGCGTTCAAGACAACATTTTAAAGTCGATTTAAAAAAATAAAACGAGATCCGACTGGGATTATTTTTATTTTTTGAACAGTCATCCACCTCGGAATCTCTGGCATCTTTGTGAATATGTGAATTGAATATGTGAATATGCAATTGACAATTACCTTAGTGTGAGGACCGAATTCCTCAGTCAATTTCTTAATGGGCTGTTCATACTCCATAAACATCTGAGCCAGGCGCGGGTACGCAGGGTCACTGGAGGATCAATCAAACAAACAATCAATCATGACTTCGTCAAATCAACCACACATTCATACATGTATACACATCCACTGCCATGTACAGGACCAACTCATGCCAACATCAATATCATGTGGTGCCACTGCCATGTACAGGACCAACTCATGCCAACATCAATATCATGTGGTGCCACTCCATAACTGACTATCTTCTTTCTCGGCCACAAAAAAAAAAAAACTCAGGTTCACCATCCTTTCAAGTGTCATTCATTTTCACTGTTGGGAGCTGTATTTTTTTTTAACCTTTATTTTAACTGGGAAAGTCAGTTAAGAACAAATTCTTATTTTCAATGACGGCCTACCGGGGAACGGTGGGTTAACTGCCTTGTTCAGGGTCAGACGGACAGCCTAGGAACGGTGGGTTAACTGCCTTGTTCAGGGGAACGGTGGGTTAACTGCCTTGTTCAGGGGAACGGTGGGTTAACTGCCTTGTTCAGGGGAACGGTGGGTTAACTGCCTTGCCCAGGGGAACGGTGGGTTAACTGCCTTGCCCAGGGGAACGGTGGGTTAACTGCCTTGGGGAAAGGTGGGTTAACTGCCTTGCCCAGGGGAACGGTGGGTTAACTGCCTTGTTCAGGGGAACGGTGGGTTAACTGCCTTGCAGGGGAACGGTGGGTTAACTGCCTTGTTCAGGGGAACGGTGGGTTAACTGCCTTGCCCAGGGGAACGGTGGGTTAACTGCCTTGCCCAGGGGAAAGGTGGGTTAACTGCCTTGCCCAGGGGAACGGTGGGTTAACTGCCTTGTTCAGGGGAACGGTGGGTTAACTGCCTTGTTCAGGGGAAGAAAGACAGATGTTTTACCTTGTCAGCTCGGGGATTCGCTCCAGCAACCTTCCGGTTTACTAGTCCAACGCTCTAACCACTAGGCTACCTCTCCTTCTAAACTCCAGTGGCTCTCCATCTTCGACCACTGGGGATTATTATGAAGTGACTGGAGCAAAAGGACTCTTTGTTTCACGTCTGTACAGTATTTCCCTCGGTGTCTTCGATCAAGATAAAGTCTTCTTTTCCATTTTAGCTACATAAATAAATAATGCTGTGAAATGGGAGGACTGAAAATGTAATTGTACTGTTGTGCACTCTGGGAAATGAATGGAAGGATGTGTTGTTATTGCCAATTAAAAAGCTATTAATTATGGGTAATCATCTTTGCGATGCTTGGCTATATTGATAGCTACAGAGGATTTAAGTTGTTGTGACTGGATGTTGCCCAGCCGTACTGCAGCTAATACCATCCTTTAATGAATGATGAAAACATCAGGTTGTCTATCATAAACTGACATTTAAATGCCATCTTTCATTGGACGAGAGGGAAAAGCCTGTGTCAGCTAATTTCTGTCATAAATTTAATTAAGACTGAAATGAGCTTGCAGTGTGAGTAATGTGATCTGGTTAGGTATTTTACATGTGAAAATTTATGAATTCATTGTCTGTTCAGAAATGTCAATGAAAGATGTATTGAACACGAGCTCAATAATATTTCAATGAGGATTGTTTCCATTCCAATTTGAATTCCCGAATCACTTCCTTAAATTAAAACTGTATTTGAATAGTTGATAGACGTAACTGGCCCCACCTGCTGCCATTGGACATCTCGTGAGCACAGTTGTACATGCCCACCAGGACCTTCTTGTCTTCGACGCGTGAAAGCATGACGATGACAGATATATATGTGATGATCAGCTCCAGGTAGTTCTTGGTGAAGTCAAAGTTCACCGCCTGATGAATGAATGAATGTACGAATAAATAAATGAATGCATAATTAAAGTAATGCATGCACGAATAAATGAATGAATGCATAATTAAATGAATGCATACATGAATAAATGAATGCATAATTAAATGAATGCATGCGCAAATAAATGAATGCATTAATAAATAAATGAATGCATGAATAAATAAATGAATGCATAATTACATTAATAAATGCATGACATGTTTTTAAATGAATGATTCAGGTTAAAAAAGTAGGATGACATGATAACATATAAATTAACTGTATGTTGTGATACTTACAGTGGCCCTAGGGGGCAAAGTAGATACCCTATCCTATCTACTAGTGTGGGATGCTGTACTCACAATGTTGAAGAAGCACTGGCAGGCATCAATTGTATTCAGCAGTTCATAAACATGATCCTGAAAAAAAAAAGTTCATCTGTGGTCAGAACACAGGCTCGGTACAGCCAGGTAAGACGTCACATAATGCAGTGGGTTGACGTGTTCGTGTTGCTCTGTAACAGTACAGACGTCACATAACGCAGTGGGTTGATGTGTTCGTGTTGCTCTGTAACAGTACAGACGTCACATAACGCAGTGGGTTGATGTGTTCGTGTTGCTCTGTAACAGTACAGACGTCACATAACGCAGTGGGTTGATGTGTTCGTGTTGCTCTGTAACAGTACAGACGTCACATAACGCAGTGGGTTGATGTGTTCGTGTTGCTGTGTAACAGTACAGACGTCACATAACGCAGTGGGTTGGTGTGTTTGTGTTGCTCTGTAACAGTACAGACATCACATAACGCAGTGGGTTGACGTGTTCGTGTTGCTCTGTAACAGTACAGACGTCACATAACGCAGTGGGTTGACGTGTTCGTGTTGCTCTGTAACAGTACAGACGTCACATAACGTAGTGGGTTGATGTGTTCGTGTTTCTCTGTAACAGGACAGACGTCACATAACGAAGTGGGTTGACGTGTTCGTGTTGCTCTGTAACAGTACAGACGTCACATAACGCAGTGGGTTGACGTGTTCGTGTTGCTCTGTAACAGTACAGACGTCGCGTACCGCAGTGGGTTGACGTGTTCGTGTTGCTCTGTAACAGTACAGACGTCACATAACGCAGTGGGTTGACGTGTTCGTGTTGCTCTGTAACAGTACAGACGTCACATAACGCAGTGGGTTGATGTGTTCGTGTTGCTCTGTAACAGTACAGACGTCACATAAAGCAGTGGGTTGATGTGTTCGTGTTGCTCTGTAACAGTACAGACGTCACATAACGCAGTGGGTTGGTGTGTTCGTGTTGCTCTGTAACAGTACAGACGTCACATAACGCAGTGGGTTGATGTGTTCGTGTTGCTCTGTAACAGTACAGACGTCACATAACGCAGTGGGTTGGTGTGTTCGTGTTGCTCTGTAACAGTACAGACGTCAACCCACTGCGTTATGTGACGTGTTCGTGTTGCTCTGTAACAGTACAGACGTCACATAACGCAGTGGGTTGATGTGTTCGTGTTGCTCACAGTACAGCGTCACATAACGCAGTGGGTTGATGTGTTCGTGTTGCTCTGTAACAGTACAGACGTCACATAAAGCAGTGGGTTGATGTGTTCGTGTTTCTCTGTAACAGTACAGACGTCACATAACGCAGTGGGTTGATGTGTTCGTGTTGCTCTGTAACAGTACAGACAGCAACAGGGAATAAACACCTGCAATTCATGACTATCCTCATGGGACCATTATAAATAATACAGAATCCTTTTAGAAATGCCACAGCCTATCCAAAGAAATTGAGGGAAACATCCGAGTGTGTTATTTCTTGTATCAGCATTTTAATATATTTGAAAATGTTCTATTCTGAAATTGGATGATATACTGATGTGTATAGTTTTATGTGTATTATCATCACAGTCATGAACCCCCCCCCCACCCCCCACCCCCCCTACAGTCCACTACTGTGACCGTCATCACACATAATGAATAAGGCACAGGACACACTTCCCTCTGTACAATAACACATCTCGATTTGACTTCCCTTGAAATATATGTTATTTCATTCGGAGGTGAGAAAAAAGAAAGAAAGTCACTTTATATGTTAATTCTGTTTGGATAATTGTAGTTTTGTGCTTTGAATATCAAATGCTGTATGGAACAGTGTTTCCTGAGCCAATTCCACACATTACAGAACTAGAATGCCTGATTCAACTAGCGAAGGGCTTGATGATTAGTTGTCCTGCAATACATAAAATAAGTGGACCTGGCTTGGGGGGGCCCTGGAGGAGAGATTGGGGAAAGAGTGATCTGGAAAGACTCACCCTGAACTCCATAACGTCTATGAAGGAGTCGTAGTAGCTGGACATGGCCACCATCACCTCAGACTTGTGTTTCTGGATGCCTACCAGATACTGCTGCTTTCGTTCATGACAAATCACATTAGACACGTTTTACAGATTATCATTAATGAAGTGTTTTATCTGATTCAGAATTAAGGGGTGGATTGAGGGCTGCTACTTACACTATTTCCCCTGAAGTCGATGTTGGGGAACTTCTTGTTGATGTATTTCACAGATGCTTCCATGGTCTTGTCTGTCAGGTATTGTGGCCGAAGCTTGGGATCCAAGCACGTCTGGAACAGAACCGGCTAGGGGTTAAGGGTCAATGACATTTTCATCCACTCAATTCAGGAAATGAACTATTGAATTTAGTATAATCGAATTTGTTTATTTGGCTCCTGACATGGATTATGGGCCTAATAAGTTATTTATGGGGCCTGAAAAGTTTGGTTGTGTTTTGTTTAAAAGTGAGACCAATATTTTAACAAATGTAGATAGCAGATCTGTGCTGAGGCTTTGTGAGTGTGCCGTAGCAGGAGTCTGAGTGGATGCAGATCAGTCTGGTTTCCTGTGTGAACTTCCTCTTCAAGGCAAGCTGACACTCAGAAAATGTATATTCTTTCCGCAGCAGCCACCAAGCTAACTATTTTGAGAGATTTTGAAAATTCTAGAATTTTAATGATCGATCATTTCCCATCCCAGTGTTTCCAACCACACGGTTCTCCATCACAAACAGGGCAGAAAGCTGTGAACGTATCCGGAGAAAAACCTGTGACTTTCCTTCAAGTTCCTTTTTTTTAAAGTGTCGCCATTCTCCTTAACAGACCTCCCTCCTCCTCTCTCACCTTCTTAATGTAGTTCATACGCAGCAGCACCCCTGTCCCTCTGTCGTTGAGGATGGTGAGCTTCTCAGCTAGCTTCTGTTGGTAAGCCATGGCCATGATGCTCCTCTCCCCCCTACTGTTACAGCCCTGGTCTGTCTCCTCTCCTTCAGATCAGGAAACAGTCTGTGACAGCCAGACTCGAAGACAAGTGCACCCAGCCACACACTGTCACCCTGCTGTCACGTGATTGGTGGAGCTATACTAAATAACAGAACTGGAGTTGTGGATTTCCTGTCGGTGTGTCAGTTAAGCCAACCGTTACACTCTCACTCGTTGTGTGTATTTTTACATGTCAAACAGAGTTGGTAGTCGTTTACTGTAATGGTACCTTCCCAATCAGGAGAGAGGATATCGTCCTCTGTTTGAAGGGTACTATAAGCATTTTATTACACATGCATAACAAGTACATAGGCATTATCTCAACAAAGCACCTATTTGGCTCAGAAGGTAGAGCATGGCGCGTTCAACGTCAGGGTTGTGGGTTCGATTCCCATGAAAATATATACACTACTGTAAGTTGCTCTGGATAAGAGCATCTGCTAAATGATGCAAATGTCCTAAGGATCTGCCAAACATACCCAAAATCTAACTGCCTGTAGCTCAAGCATTGAAGCAAGGATATGCATACTCTCGTTGTCATTTGAAAAGGAAACACTTTGAAGTTTGTGGAAATGTGAAAGGAATGTAGGAGAATATAACACATTAGATCTGGTAAAAGAAAATAAGAAAAAAACAGATTTTTTGATATTTTGTTTTGTACCGTCAGCTTTTCCAAGAGAAAGGACATAATGTATTATTCCAGCCCAGGCGCTGATCCAATGAACCATTGAATTTCTGGGAAAAAAAGATTGTATCAAGACCGCCCAAATGTGCCTAATTGATTTATAACTTTTCAAGTTCATAGCTATTAACTCTCCTGAAACAATAGCATGGCATTATTTAACTGTATTAGCTACCGTAAATTGGACAGTGCAGTTAGATTAGCAAGAATTTAAGCTTTCTGCCAATATCAGATATGTCTATGTCCTGGGAAATGTTCTTGTTACTTACAACCTCACGCTAATCACATTAGCCTACGTTAGTTCAACCGTCCCACGGGGGGGGGGACACCGATCCTGTAGAGGTTTTCATTAACAACACTGCAAATTAGTGAGTGAATGGTGAGAATAGACCAGAGAGCAGTGTTCCATCAGTCTCCATTAGATGGCACCCTATACCAGCTTGTGGCGGAGCTAAATACCATGCTGCAGTATAGCCTGGTTTTGACCTACCGAGATGAAGCCTAACTATTCTATTCCTGGACTCAATATAGAATCTCCCCTCAAAGGGCTTTTTTGTCCAAGAATATATAGGCTTAACCTAGCCTGGTCCAATAAGTGTTTGTGCTGTCTTGCCATTGTATGGTAATTGTCTCATGGACTTGGTAAGACAGTAAAAACAGATTTAGGACCAGGCTAGACTTACCTTGGGGCTAAGACTATCTATCTATAAAGCCCTTTTTACATAAGAAGGTGTCACAACATCCTTATACAGAAAACCATTCTAAAAACCCAAAGAACAAGCAACGCAGAAACCCCCGTGGCTAGGAAAAACTCCCTAGAATGGCAGGAACCTAGAAAGAAACCTAGAGAGGAACTAGGCTCTGAGGGGTGGCCAGTCCTCTTCTGGCTGTGCTGGGTAGAAAGGAACCAGGCTCTGAGAGGTGGCCAGTCCTCTTCTAGCTGTACTGGGTAGAGAGGAACCAGGCTCTGAGAGGTGGCCAGTCCTCTTCTAGCTGTACTGGGTAGAGAGGAACCAGGCTCTGAGGGGTGGCCAGTTCTCTTCTAGCTGTGCCGGGTGGAGATTATAACAGTACATGGCCATTAAGGCCAGATCGTTCTTCAAGATGTTCAAACGCTCATAGATGACCAACAGGGTCAAATAATCACAGTGGTTGTAGAGGGTGCAACAGGTCAGCACCTCAGGAGTAAATGACAATAGTGTTTTCATAGCTGAGCATTCAGCGGTCGAGGCAGCAGGTGTGGTAGAGAGCCAACGAGACTGACTTTTAGACAAATTCATAAACTATACATGATTCACAAGCAGACCCATTTTCAACTTACGTATGAAAACAATTACTTCAATACTTAGTGATTTGACAGCCCCAATACAAATTAGTTTATATATTTTGACAGTTATGGGACAAACAATAGAAAATGTGTTTCTAGATTTTTGCCTGGAACCATAAGGTCTTCATTAACTAACAGCTCTGAGATACAGTACTAACAGCTCTGAGATACAGTACTAACAGCTCTGAGATACAGTACTAACAGCTCTGAGATACAGTACTAACAGCTCTGAGATACAGTACTAACAACTCTGAGATACAGTACTAACAGCGCTGAGATACAGTACTAACAAGCTGAGATACAGTACTAACAGCGCTGAGATACAGTACTAACAGCTCTGAGATACAGTACTAACAGCTCTGAGATACAGTACTAACAGCTCTGAGATACAGTACTAACAGCTCTGAGATACAGTACTAACAGCTCTGAGATACAGTACTAACAGCTCTGAGATACAGTACTAACAGCTCTGAGATACAGTACTAACAGCGCAGATGCATACACAACAATAATGTCTCCATTAAACTGGCTAGCAGCTCTGAGATACTGAACAATAATGTCTCCATTAACCTGGCCAGCAGCTCTGAGATACTTAACAACAATAATGTCTCCATTAACCTGGCTAACAGCTCTGAGATAAGTAACAATCAATAAGGTCTCCATTAACCTGGCTAGCAGCTCTGAGATACTTAACAAACAATAAGGTCTTCATTAACCTGGCTAACAGTTCTGAGCTATATAAAACACTGCTATTTATAGACATAATGACTCACTGAAGAGATAGCCAAGCTCACTAGAGAAAACTCCAGCTATTCAGTAACCATGGGTCTTTTTCTATCTTTCTTAACCAGATGCCATACACTGTCTTAGCAGAGAACTGCTCAGCAGACCTGGGCTCAAATAGTATTTGAAACATTTCAAATAGCTTTAAGTGTTTGCTTTACCAGCTGCCTAGAATTCCAGCTGGACCGGGTTTGAACCGGGTCTGGACCGGGTTTGGACTTTTAAGTCTATGCTCCTGGTTTACTTGCACCAAGCAAAATGAATCACAGTCAATTACATATTGTCACACCCTGATCTGTTTCACCTGTTCCTGTGATTGTCTCCACCCCCTCCAGGTGTTGCTTATTTTCTCCAGTGTATTTATCCCTGTGTTTCCTGTCTCTCTGTGCCAGTTCATCTTGCATGTTTAGTGAAGACAACCAGCGTGTTTTTCACCATACTCTGTCTTCCTGGTTCTGACCACTGCCTGACTCTGGACTCCTTTCCCACCTGTCTGATCATCCTGCCTCCCTTGACCTTGAATCTGCCTGCCCTCTGACCTGGAATCTGCCTCCCCTGACCTTGAATCTGCCTGCCCCCTGACCTTGAATCTGCCTGCCCCCTGACCTTGAATCTGCCTGCCCTCTGACCTTGAATCTGCCTGCCCTCTGACCTTGAATCTGCCTGCCCTCTGACCTTGAATCTGCCTGCCCCCCGACCTTGAATCTGCCTGCCCTTCAGTACAGCAGAAACAGCAGTAAGGAAGGATAATGGAATTCATTTTTCATCAACCACACAGAGCAGCAAACCAATGATTGATGTCCACTAGAATGAGCCTAAAGGTGACATGTTTATTTTCACACTGGCTCTGAGTCTGAGAGAGTTAGACACGTTAACAAGGCTGGCTGGGGAGGAAAACAGGACAGGTGGTGGGAGCGGATGTGGAGGGAGATGGGTTGTGATTGGTGGGTGAGGCTGGGAGATGGGTTGTGATTGGTGGGTGAGGCTGGGAGATGGGTTGTGATTGGTGGGTGAGGCTGGGAGATGGGTTGTGATTGGTGGGTAAGGCTGGGAGATGGGTTGTGATTGGTGGGTGAGGCTGGGAGATGGGTTGTGATTGGTGGGTGAGGCTGGGGGATGGGTTGTGATTGGTGGGTGAGGCTGGGGGATGGGTTGTGATTGGTGGGTGAGGCTGGGAGATGGGTTGTGATTGATGGGTGAGGCTGGGAGATGGGTTGTGATTGGTGGGTGAGACTGGGAGATGGGCTTGTGGGTCAGGCTGGGAGTAGGGTTTGGGCCCGGGGTGCGACTGGGGTAAGAGTAGAACCTGTGGTTGTGGGTTGTAGGTAGGCTTGGAAGACTGGGGGTAGGTCTAGAGATGGTGGGTTAGGTTAGAGGCTGGCTGGGTGGGTGCGGCTGCTATAGGCCGGGCTGAACCCCAGACGTCAGTGGAGAAGCTCACAGGTCTGTGCCATGTGGAGATGCAGGGGAGGTACTGGCTACAGCATGGGAGGAACCCCGCTAAAACTTCACTGCTGTTATGTCACAGTGGAGGGGGAGACAATATTTCACACCATATTGGATTTGACTCAGCTTTTCCCAAGGCCTCTCTCTGACCCATCCTGAAATAATTGTGAGCGGACCAAGTAATTGGGCGTCACTCTAAAGCGGGAAGGTGGAATAAACGAGTCAGGAGTAAGTTTTCTTGATTGAACACAGTTCTCTATTGAGGGCATTGGGTCAACACAAACACTCCAACATAATCAATGAAAATCTTCCAAGGAAAAACATACATCTTCTTCTCCAGATGAAACAAGAACATAATAGGATTATCTTTAAACTACAAAAAAAGTCACGGGATTGTCACCGTCTTAGTGGTTCTTCCTGGATAGCTCCTCTCTCTCGTTGGCCATCTTCCAGAGATGTTTCCCCCTTCTCTGCTGGTTCCATTCTCTCTCTTATAGGGGAAGGAGAGTATGTCATTAGTACCGTCAGCTGTGCTTAATTGCCTCTGGTTACCTTGTCTCCCATGCCTTGTCTTGGTCGCGTCGGGACAGCGCGTCTGCATTCCCGTTCCTCGATCCGGCCCTGTGGATGACATGGAAAGAGAACGGTTGTAAAGACAAAAACCATCTGGCTATTCGGTTGTTATTGTTTCTCTTACCAGCCATCCACGTGAGGGGCGCATGGTCAGTAACTAATGCAAACCTCCGACCCAGTAGGTAGTACCGGAGATAATTGAGGGCCCACTTGATGGCTAAGGCCTCTTTCTCTACGGTCGCATACCTCTGTTCCCGATCGCTGAGCTTCCTACTAATGAAGAGAATCGGCTTCTCTTCTTCACCTTTACCCTGAGCTAGTACGGCCCCGAGCCCTGTATCCGAGGCGTCGACCTGCACAATGAACTCTTGTGAGAAGTCCGGAGCCTGTAGAACGGGATCAGAACACAGGCCATCTTTTAGCAATTGAAAGGCCTCTTCCGTCTCGTCTTTCCACTCTACCTGGTTTGGCAGGTTTTTCCTGATGAGGTTTGTGAGGGGGTTGGCAATGGTTGCATATCCCGGGATAAAACGGCGATAATATCCTGTTATCCCTAAGAAGGCCCGAACGTCTCGCTTGGTCCGGGGTCGAGGCCAGTCACGAATGGCCCTTGTCTTCTCTGCCTGTGGGTATATTTTCCCATTCCCCACGGTGTACCCCAGGTATTCCGCTTTGGACAGGCCCAGGCAGCATTTATTTGGATTGGCTGTCAACCCTGTGGCTTCCAACCTCACGAGCACCGCCCGTAATCGCAGGAGGTGACTATCCCAGTCCTCGCTGTGGATGACCACATCGTCTATGTACGCCGCTGCATACTCTTGATGGGGCCGTAGAATGGCATCCATGAGGCGTTGGAAAGTTGCAGCGGCACCGTGCAGTCCGAAGGGCATCCTCACATACTGGAAAAGCCCCTCTGGGGTGGCGAAGGCAGTCTTTGGGCGATCCTCCGGAGCCACCGGCACTTGCCAATATCCCTTCGTCAAATCCAGGGTAGTGATGAACTTGGCCTTTCCTAAGCGCTCCAAGTGTTCATCCACGCGGGGCATGGGATACGCATCGAATGTAGAGATGGCATTCACGCCCCTAAAGTCGTTGCAGAATCTCATACTACCATCGGATTTGGGGACCAGGACTATGGGACTGGACCACTCACTTGTCGAGGGATCGATCACGCCCATCCTCAACATTTCCCTCACCTCTTTCTTAGCGATGACTCGGCGAGCCTCAGGAATCCTGTAAGGGCGGATATTCACCTTCTTGCCGGGTTCAGTGTGGATATGGTGGAACAGGACATCTGTTTGTCCTGGGAATGGAGAGAATATTCGACCGAAGTTCATAATCAGCTTGTCTAGCTGTCTTGACTGCTCCGGTAGGAGAGTTTGGCCACGGTGCACCTGTGGTAGAGCCTCCTCTTTTCCTTTGCCCTCCAGGGCCATCAAAGCCACCTCCTCCTCTCGTCCATGGTACGTCTTCAGCAGGTTTATGTGATAGAGTTGGACCTTCTTCCTCCTGTCAGGTTGCTTGATGAGGTAATTGACCGGTGAGACCCTTTTCATTACCTCGTAGGGCCCCCTCCACTGCGCCAGCAAGCAATGTCCGGCCGTGGGCACAAGCACCATCACTTTCTCTCCCACGGTGAACTCACGGGGGGTCGCGGACTTATCATAGGCCCGGCCTTGGGTCCTTTGGGCCTTCTCCATATGCTCCTTGACTATGGGCCACACTGCTGACAGGCGGTCTCTAATCAGGGTAACGTGCTCTATTGTGGATCGAAAGGGGCATGGTTGGGTCTCCCAGGTCTCCTTGGCTAAGTCGAGGATTCCTCGACAGGGTCTGCCATAGAGCAATTCAAACGGAGAGAATCCAGTGGATGCCTGGGGTACTTCTCGCAGGGCAAACATTAAGTGTGGGAGAAGCAAGTCCCAGTTTTTCCCGTCTCGGGACACCACTCTTCTCAACATGCTTTTAATCGTTTTGTTCAAGCGTTCACACAACCCGTCTGTTTGAGGGTGGAATATGCTTGTACGTATCTGTTGAACCTGATATAACCGACACAAGTCCTTCATCAACCGGGACATGAACGGGGTTCCTTGATCGGTTAAGATAGTCTTGGGGAGGCCCACACGAGAGAACATCAGGAATAACTCCTTGGCAATTCCCTTTGACGACATATTACGCAGGGGTATGGCCTCCGGGAACTTGGTAGCGTAATCTATAACCACTAGGATGTACTCGTGTCCTCTGGCGGATTTTGGGAGGGGTCCTACGAGGTCCATAGCTATGCGTTCAAAGGGAGTCTCTATGATGGGGAGAGGAATCAAAGGGTTACGTAGGTGTGGCCGTGGGGCTGTACGTTGACATTGATCACACGTCCTACAGTACCTGGCCACATCCCGGGTGACCCGGGGCCAATAGAATCTCTGCATGATTCTGTCAATAGTCTCGTGCCAGGTGTCCTCCTAGGACGTGGGAATGGGCTAACTGTAGAACTGTATCCCTGTATGGCCTAGGCACCATTAGTAATTCCTGGTTTTCCCCCCTTCGTCGTACGACCCAGTATAAGAGACCCCGCCTGATTGCATAGTAAGGAAGAGGGGGCTCACCTGATCCGTCGACGTTCCTCCCGTCGATCACCTTCACCTTCCTCATGGCCTCCCTTAGGTCTGGGTCTCTATGCTGCGAGGTGCCGAACTGTCCCTTTAATTCCTGGGGCAGGTCGACCTCGGTAGAGGGATGTGGAGGATGTTCCACATCCCCATCAGGGGTGAGCGAGGAGAATCCCTTCCAGGTTCCCTCCTCGGATGGAGCTTCAAATATATCCCTTAGCGCCTGGTTGCTCCTTCCTTCCTGCGTTGTGGATAACCCTTCACATGTGTCTTCATCGGTGGTTTCCTGGAATATCTGTCGTAAACGTTGGGTCGCTATTTCTTCCTCTGCTGCAGAGGACGAGGACGCGGCTACGTCTCCTTGTAGGACTACTATCTCGGGCTTGGATTTTCTCTTCTTTCCTGTCCCCCTTCTTCCCGTGCATAACGTCATCTGCCGAAGCTCCTTATATAGGGGACAGTCTCTCCCGATCAATAATGGCACCTTCAGCTGGGGCACTTTCCCTGCCCTGACTGTACACCTTCCTTTTGGAGTGAGAATAGGCAGATTCACAGTGGGGTAATAGTGGGTGTCTCCATGGATACAGGATACGGCTACTTTGTCTGGTAGCAGTGCTGCGGAGGTCACCATCCGCTCCTCTACTAACGTAACCATACTTCCCGAGTCGAGAATAGCTACCACATCTTGTCCTTCGACTCGCAACGGAATCTCTGAGGCTGGGGCTATCTCTGCTAACCAACAGTGTTGATCCTGCCCCCTCAAAACGGGATGTGTGGGGATAGGCAGTGATGACTCCGTGACCATGGGCTCATCCTTGCTAGGACATTGTGGGGCATAATGGTTGGGAGACTGACATTTATAACACCGACCCTGCTGTGTGGTGGCTGACTTCTCCCACCTCCGGGGGGGGTTTGGACGTTTCGGCGGCGGGCGCGCCGGGGTGAGTCGTGGTACGGGATTGGAAGACTCCTTCCATTCCTCCTTGTCACTTTTTAACAACTCCCCTGTAGACCGATATGTTTCCACCGCCTGGGCTATGTCGTCGGCTGACAACGGGTTGGCTTGCCCCACAACCCTTTTTAAGTCACTGGGTAATTCTCTCAATATCTTGTCCACTACGAGAGTCTCTATCACATGTCCTACTCCCTTTCCAGGTTCTAGCCACTGTTTCGTCAGTCGTATTAAGGCGAAGATCTGGGCACGGACGGGTTGATCAGCTGTATAGGTCCATTGATGGAATTTTACAGCCCTATCTCTGGCAGTCAGCTGGTACCGGGACAGGAGCTCGGTTTTTAGTCACCCATAGTCCGCAGCTTCGCGGGAATCCAGGTCAAAATAGGCTTCTTGAGCCACCCCGGTCAAAAGAGGGGCTAATGCGCTCGCCCATTCTGTGGGCGGCCACTCTTCCAAGGTGGCCGTCCTTTCGAAGGTCATGAGGAAGGCCTCAATATCATCCTCCTTGGAGAGACGAGGCAAGATGACGTGAGCAGCCGCTCTTGACTTAACTCTAGGTTCTTCTCGTCGGCTCAGCTGTTGTTGCAGGAGTTCTATGGTTGTCTGCTGTGCCGTGATCAATTGTTGTAGTAGGGCGTTATCCATCGTTCTTGAATGGTTCCTCCGGGTCTACTGGAAGAATCTTGATTTACTCACTTATCCTTGTGTCACTCGTCCACCTAATGCCCGCATCCTCCACCAATGTGAGCGGACCAAGTAATTGGGCGTCACTCTAAAGCGGGAAGGTGGAATAAACGAGTCAGGAGTAAGTTTTCTTGATTGAACACAGTTCTCTATTGAGGGCATTGGGTCAACACAAACACTCCAACATAATCAATGAAAATCTTCCAAGGAAAAACATACATCTTCTTCTCCAGATGAAACAAGAACACAATAGGATTATCTTTAAACTACAACAAAAGTCACGGATTGTCACCGTCTTAGTGGTTCTTCCTGGATAGCTCCTCTCTCTCGGTGGCCATCTTCCAGAGATAGTTTCCCCCTTCTCTGCTGGTTCCATTCTCTCTCTTATAGGGGAAGGAGAGTATGTCATTAGTACCGTCAGCTGTGCTTAATTGCCTCTGGTTACCTTGTCTCCCATGCCTTGTTGGGCTACTATCCATGAGCCCAGCCTGCCCTCTGGTGGTCCTTCCACATAATTCAGATCAGCTATAGATGGGTGATTTTGGTATACATGATAGAAAATCCCAAATAGAGATGGTGATTAATTAAACACACAGCACATAATATGAAACATTTTGGATCCTTGGAATGTGTTGTTCATTAAAACCTAAATTTATTCAGAGGTGTGCTGCATTCTGTTTGTGTTGGTTCAGGTGACTGCCAGTTCAGTGGCTAGTCGTCTCTTCTCATTTCCTCTCCTCTCACCTCCTCTTTTCTCCTTCTTCTTTGACTTGTCCCGTATTTTGCTGTGACTGTATAATAACAGTCCTGTATCTGGGATCTCCTCCGTTCTCAGTAAGTTTAGACCTCGGGCCGTGACATCTTGTTGCTTGTCGGAGGGTAATTATTAGCAATGTACCTGCTTCTACATATGGAGAAGAGGAAAGAGAACACATTCTGTTGGATCTTGGTTTTGAGTCACAACAAAAAGACAACATAAAGCTTAAGCAAAAGAGTGAGAATTCATTTACACACATAAAACAAAGAAAGCAAGAGGGACGGAAATAACAATTACTGGCAAAGGAAAACCTTTCAACTTAGTTTCTCTCTTTTCATTATTGCTAGCTCATATCCACTTTCCTCCACGATACTCCCTCAGGGATCCAAGTGGAACTGACAGTGGAATGTAGAAACTGGGAGGGAGGGAGGGAGAGAGGGGGTTATGAGAGAACCAAGTAGAGAGAGGGAAAGAATGAGAGAGAGAGAAGAGAAGGAATTCATTTTTATTGTTTATTTAACTTTTGTATATTATCTACCTCACTTGCTTTGGCAATGTTAACACGTTTCCCATGCCAATAAAGCCCCTTGAATTGAATTGAATTGAATTGAAAGAGAGAAGGTAGAGACAGAGACAGAGGGAGAAAGATAGATCAAAACACAGAGAGAGAGATTAATTAACCTGCAGTCCTATATATATATATATATATATTCCTATAATATATATATTCCTATAATATATATATATATTCCTATATATCTTCCTATAATATGTATATCTTCCCATAATATATATATATCTTCCTACATTATATATATCTTCCTATAATATGTATCTCTTCCCATAAGTCTCAGATGTTTCAGTGTTCAGGCTGTTCACTGTGAGGTGATAGAGACTCCGAGGTTGAGGGAGATGTTATGGCGACAGGTCAGGGGCAAGCAGAGCTCTGCTCATTTAGCCAACAGAATGTCCTCTGACAGGGCAGGGTCAAGAGATCTGTAAATATGCCAGCATGGCAGAGCATCACAGGACCAGGCGGAAAGAGGGAGGGACAGAGCCAGCAGGGGGAGATGGAGGAGGAACAGGGACAGTGGGAGTACCAACCACCCAGCTGACAGGGCAGGGTGGCAAGAGATCTGTAAATATGGCATGGCAGAGCATCACAGGACCAGGCGGAAAGAGGGAGGGACAGAGCCAGCAGGGGGAGATGGAGGAGGAACAGGGACAGTGGGAGATGGGGGGGGCAGGGACAGTGGGAGAGGGAGGAGGAACAGGGACAGGGGGAGAGGGGGGAGGGACAGGGACAGTGGGAGAGGGAGGAGGAACAGGGACAGTGGGAGAGGGGGGAGGAACAGGGAGAGGGAGGAGGAACAGGGACAGGGGGAGAGGGGGGAGGGACAGGGACAGGGGGAGATGGGGGAGGGACAGGGGGAAATAGAGGAGGTACAGGGAGGGTGGGAGAAGGGGGAGGAACAGGGACAGTGGGAGAGGGAGGAGGAACAGGGACAGTCGGAGAGGGAGGAGGAACAGGGAGAGGGAGGAGGAACAGGGACAGTGGGAGAGGGAGGAGGAACAGGGACAGTGGGAGAGGGGGGAGGAACAGGGACAGTGGGAGAGGGAGGAGGAACAGGGACAGTGGGAGAGGGAGGAGGAACAGGGACAGTGAGAGAGGGAGGAGGAACAGGGACAGTGGGAGAGGGAGGAGGAACAGGGACAGTCGGAGAGGGAGGAGGAACAGGGAGAGGGAGGAGGAACAGGGACAGTGGGAGATGGAGGAGGAACAGGGACAGTGGGAGAGGGGGGAGGAACAGGGACAGTGGGAGAGGGAGGAGGAACAGGGACAGTGGGAGAGGGAGGAGGAACAGGGACAGTGGGAGAGGGTGGAGGAACAGGGACAGTGGGAGAGGGAGGAGGAACAGGGACAGTGGGAGAGGGAGGAGGAACAGGGAGAGGGAGGAGGAACAGGGACAGTGGGAGAGGGAGGAGGAACAGGGAGAGGGAGGAGGAACAGGGACAGTGGGAGAGGGAGGAGGAACAGGGAGAGGGAGGAGGAGCAGGGAGAGGGAGGAGGAACAGGGACAGTGGGAGAGGGAGGAGGAACAGGGACAGTGGGAGAGGGAGGAGGCACAGGGGCAGTGGGAGAGGGAGTAGGAACAGGGACAGTGGGAGAGGGGGGAGGAACAGGGACAGTGGGAGAGGGGGGGGACAGTGGGAGAGGGGGAGGGACAGGGGGAGAGTGGGAAAGAAGCTGGGAGTTAACAGGGAGAGGTGGAAGGTGATCAGACAGTTTAATCTTGTTACCTCAGGGTTCAGCTCATGTCTGGGAACAGGCCGTCTTGCTGCTGGAGCTCAGTCTGGGTCAGACCGTCTTGCTGCTGGAGCTCAGTCTGGGTCAGACCAGTTCAGAATCCCTGTAATCCCTAATGGAATGTACTGATTTGTTTTCATGGTCACATCATTTCCCATGTTGTGAAAACCTTCCTTTCTTACATTACAGAAATACTGCATCCATCATACGCAAATTCCTTAACGTTTCTGTTTTCTTGTCTTGTCAGATTCTCCCGTAATTGTGTATCTCTCTGGTCTGGTTCACCAGGCCTGTCAGACCATATTTTACACTGGGTGTGGCAGTGACTGCAACAGGCATCCAGTTGGCCCTCATTTCACTACACAGAAAAGAGCAGAGCAGGCATGCATTTACTATGAATTGGGCAACATTCTTTCTCTCACTCTCGCTCTCTCTGTCTCTCTGACTTTCTCTCTCTCTCTCTCTGTCTTTCTCTCTCTCTCTCCCTCTCTCTCCCTCTCTGTCTTTCTCTCTCTCCCTCTCTCTCTCTCTCTGTCTTTCTCTCTCTCTCTCTCCCTCTCTCTCCCTCTCTGTCTCTCTCTCTCTCCCTCTCTCTCTCTCTGTCTTTCTCACTCTCCCTCTCTCTCTCTCTGTCTTTCTCTCTCTCTCTCTCTCTCTCTCTCTCTCTCTCTCTGTCTTTCTCTCTCACCCTCTCTCACTCTCTCTCTCTGTCTTTCTCTCTCCCCCTCTCTCTCTGTCTTTCTCTCTCTCCCTCTCTCTCTCTGTCTTTCTCTCTCTCCCTTTCTCTCTCTCCCCTCTCTATCTCCCTCTGTGTCTTTCTCTATCTCCCCCTCTCTTTCTCTCTGTCTTTCTCTCTCTCTCCCCCTCCCTATCTCTCTGTCTTTCTCACTCTCAATTAAATTAAATTAATGGGGACTACCTATTAAGAGAGAGAGAGAGAGAGAGAGACAGAGAGAGACAGGGACAGAGAGAGAGAGAGAGACAGAGAGAGAGAGAGAGAGAGAGAGAGAGAGAGAGAGAGAGAGAGAGAGAGAGAGAGAGAGAGACAGGGACAGAGAGAGAGAGAGAGAGAGAGAGAGAGAGAGAGGGACAGGGACAGGGACAGAGAGAGAGAGAGAGAGAGAGAGAGAGAGAGAGAGAGAGAGAGAGAGAGACAGGGACAGAGAGAGAGAGAGAGAGAGAGAGAGAGAGAGAGAGAGAGAGAGAGAGAGAGAGAGAGAGAGAGAGAGACAGGGACAGAGAGAGAGATATTATTTGATTCACCCCTTTTGTCGTGATAGAAATTCAATCATTTTAAATATTCAAGTCTTATTCGACACCTGTAAAAACGATCTATGATCTGTGAACAGTAACAGAAAACACCCCGTAGAAAACAAACGACTCTGGAAACAGTAGCAGAGAAATACACCCCTCGTCATTATAGTGGTGGGCTGTCTTTGAAGCTGATCTATCGGGCGTTTCATTTTATTAACGAGGGAGGTTAGGAAGTCAAGCCTACAATGAAAAGAATGAAAATTGTTCACAGGCACAGGACGCCTCGCGTCGTAAAAATAGGTCAGCTCTCAGCAAGCTTCTCGGATTAGGGCTATGTCCCAAATCAGGCTGTTTCTCTCTCTCTCTCTCTGTGGTCAGAACTAGTGCACTAAATAAGGAATAGGGTGCCATTTGCCCCCCCCCCCCCCACCCACACACACACACAAACAGGTGGTCTTATTTGCACATTCTCCTTCCAATTATTTCTGCTCGTTTCCTGCTGCTGCCACTACAAAGTGTTTGAATTGTATTTAAAAACCATTTCAGAATATATTTGTCCTATTTGAAAGGAGTGGTAGCTACTCTGCCTCAGCAAAGAAAAATACCCTGAAGAAACGCAGTTCTGTAGAATACATATTTGGAGGCTGGAGGAGGAACAGTTGATGCGAGATACCGCCCTTCCTGTGCTGGTCTGCTCTGGTCTGTAATTCCTACTGCTGTTTGTAGGTCACGGTTTCTCTGGGTCAGTGATTGTGTGAGGCTTGAGGATTACCTAAAAACACTAGCTCGAATTTAGCCCTCAATACCACTGAGCTCAGATGACCGTCTTGACCAATTAGTCCTTGTGTTATGATTGCATTTTAGTCTGGAATTCTGCTTGTGTTTTACTCTTTGAGGTTTGGTGATTCATATCATGCTTTATAAAAAAAACAACTGTAGTCAGACATATGGATGGAATTCTATTCCAGGCAGAATTTCAGAATTCCATAAAAATCATTCTAGAGTTTATTTGAAAGCATCAGTTGACTGGTATAACGTGTGAGGGGGAGGACAGAGAGAGGATATAAGAGGGAGAAGAGGTCAGGAAGAGGAGAAGGAGATAAGGTAAGTGAGAAGAGAGGTAAATAAGAGAAAAGGGAGGAGATAGGGTACAAAACAGAAGAGTGAGAGAGTGAGAGAGGGAGAGAGAAAGAGAGAGAGAGTGAGAGGGAAGGGACGAGAGAGGTGAGGGGGAAGGGAGGAGAGAGGTGAGGGGAAGGGGAGGAGAGAGGTGAGAGGGAAGGGATGAGAGAGATGAGAGGGAAGGGAGGAGAGAGGTGAGAGGGGAGGGAAGAGAGAGAGAGATGAGAGGGAAGGGAGGAGAGAGGTGAGAGGGAAGGGAGGAGAGAGGTGAGAGGGAAGGGACGAGAGAGGTGAGAGGGAAGGGAAGAGAGAGATGAGAGGGAAGGGAGGAGAGAGGTGAGAGGGAAGGGAGGAAAGAGATGAGAGGGAAGGGAAGAGAGAGATGAGAGGGAAGGGAGGAGAGAGGTGAGAGGGAAGGGAGGAGAGAGGTGAGAGGGAAGGGAGGAGAGAGAAACTTGGAAAGTATTAAGGTAACTCTGGAGTTGGTACAATACATTGTCCTTGTGTACTTCAGTCCTAAGACACCTAGGTTCTGTTCTCGATGTTTGGAACGTACCAAAACGTAACACTCTACCTCTCCTTTCCTCCTTTCTCATCTTCCCTCCTTCCCAGCCAGCCAAAACGTTTCGTCATGAGAAAGAGCTCAGAGTATGCCAAGGAAAATAGCCCTTGCCGTTTACGCATCCAAAACCACTGAGCCTGGGGCTCCCAGAGTACTGAGAGAGGGAAAATGACTCTGCAAAATAACTCTGCACTAAACTACATCAATAGAAGGATAGATGCAATGTCTATGCTGCCACAGAAAGAATAATTAATGACAAGAGCAATGGGCCTCTGTACAAAATATAGTTGAACCTGTGTGTGTGTGTATAGATATATATAATTTTTATAATAATTTTGCACGCCCAATTTTTCAGTTTTTGATTTGTTAAAAAAGTTTGAAATATCCTATAAATGTCGTTCCATTCATGATTGTGTCCCACTTGTTGTTGATTCTTCACAAAAAAATACAGTTTTATATCTTTATGTTTGAAGCCTGAAATGTGGCAAAAGGTCGCAAAGTTCAAGGGGGCCGAATACTTTCGCAAGGCACTGTATATATGTGCGTGTGTGTGTGTGTGTGTGTGTGTGTTTAAAGTGCACCAATTCCAGCAGCTCAGTCCTCTCAATTTCACTACTTCATATCCCAAAAAACAGAAGCACTTGTGAACATGACTACCAGCAGGTGGCGTAATCATCCTGACAGTCGCTCTGCGCTTCACCCTAGACTCTGGCCCTGCTCTGGCTCTGTCTATGAAGCCATTGTATCAGTGGTAAAGATAGCATCTCCCAGTGGCCTTCACCTCCACACACAGAGGCCCACTGTTCGGAACCAGTAGCCCATGATTGAAGAGTCTGGCTGGGCATCACTCTCTGCTCCACTCCCCTCTCCCACTATCTCTCCCTTCCCCTCTCCCTCCATCTCTCCCTTCCCCTCTCCCTCCATCTCTCCCTTCCCCTCTCCCTCCATCTCTCCCTTCCCCTCTTCCTCGATCTCTTCCTCCATCTCTCCCTTCCCCTCTCCCTCCATCTCTCCCTTCCCCTCTCCCTCCATCTCTCCCTTCCCCTCTTCCTCCATCTCTCCCTCCATCTCTCCCTTCCCCTCTCCCTCCATCTCTCCCTTCCCCTCTCCCTCCATCTCTCCCTTCCCCTCTTTCTCCATCTCTCCCTTCACCTCTCCCTTCCCCTCTCCCTCCATCTCTCCCTTCACCTCTCCCTTCCCAACTTCCTCCATCTCTCCCTTCCCCTCTCCCTTCTCCTCTTCCCCCATCTCTCCCTCCATCTCTCCCTTCCCCTCTTCCTCCATCTCTCCCTTCCCCTCTCCCTTCACCTCTCCCTTCCCCTCTCCCTCCATCTCTCCCTTCCCCTCTTCCTCCATCTCTCCCTTCCCCTCTTCCTCCATCTCTCCCTTCCCCTCTCCCTCCATCTCTCCCTTCCCCTCTCCCTCCATCTCTCCCTCCATCTCTCCCTTCCCCTCTTCCTACATCTCTCCCTTCCCCTCTCTCTCCATCTCTCCCTTCCCCTCTCCCTCCATCTCTCCCTTCCCCTCTTCCTCCATCTCTCCCTCCATCTCTCCCTTCCCCTCTCCCTCCATCTCTCCCTTCCCCTCTCCCTCCCCTCTCCCACACCTCTCCCTCCTCTCTCCCACCCCTCTCCCTCCTCTCTCCCACCATCTCTCCCTCCATCTCTACCTTCCCTCTCCCTCCCTTCTCCCTTCATCTCTCCCTCCGCTTTCCTCTCCCACACCTCTCCCTCTGTCTGTCCCACCCATCCCCCTCTCCCACCCCTCTCCCTCCCCTCTCCCATGACTCTCTCTTCCCTCTCCCACCCCTCTCCTTCCATCTCTCACTACATATCTCCCTCCATCTCTCCATGCATCTCTCTATCCATCTCCCTCCATGTCTCCATCTGGAACAGTCTAGAGCCTCATCCCCTGGCCAATACCTGGCTTCTAATCCTCATGTAACATTTTATTTCAGGGTGGTGTAACATCTTGTTTCAGGATGGAGTAACATCGTGTCTCAGGATGGTGTAACATCTTGTTTCAAGATGGTGTAACATCTTGTTTCAAGATGGTTTAACATCTTATTTCAGGATGATGTAACATCTTGTTTCAGGATGATGTAACATCTTGTTTCAGGATGATGTAACATCTTGTTTCAGGATGGTGTAACATCTTGTTTCAGGATGGAGTAACATCGTGTCTCAGGATGGTGTAACATCTTGTTTCAAGATGGTGTAACATCTTGTTTCAGGATGGTTTAACATCTTATTTCAGGATGATGTAACATCTTGTTTCAGGATGGTGTGACATCTTGTTTCAGGATGATGTAACATCTTGTTTCAGGTGATGTAACATCTTGTTTCAGGATGGTGTAACATCTTGTTTCAGGATGGTGTAACATCTTGTTTCAGGATGGTGTAACATCTTGTTTCAGGATGATGTAACATCTTGTTTCAGGATGGTGTAACATCTTGTTTCAGGATGATGTAACATCTTGTTTCAGGATGGTGTAACATCTTGTTTCAGGATGATGTAACATCTTGTTT
This sequence comes from Oncorhynchus clarkii lewisi, assembly GCF_045791955.1. Lineage (NCBI taxonomy): Eukaryota > Metazoa > Chordata > Actinopteri > Salmoniformes > Salmonidae > Oncorhynchus > Oncorhynchus clarkii. The sequence continues at coordinate 77,093,443 of NC_092163.1, read as the reverse complement.
CAGGATGATGTAACATCTTGTTTCAGGATGGTATAACATCTTGTTTCAGGATGGTGTAACATCTTGTTTCAGGATGATGTAACATCTTGTTTCAGGGTGGTATAACATCTTGTTTCAGGATGGTGTAACATCTTGTTTCAGGATGATGTAACATCTTGTTTCAGGGTGGTGTAGCATCTTGGTTCAGGATGATGTAACATCTTGTTTC
>NC_092163.1:77068235-77088235 GCF_045791955.1 Oncorhynchus clarkii lewisi | reverse complement strand
CAGCACTACGTCAGCACTACGTCAAGCACTACGTCAAGCACTACGTCAGCACTACGTCAAGCACTACGTCAAGCACTACGTCAGCACTACGTCAAGCACTACGTCAGCACTACGTCAAGCACTACGTCAAGCACTACGTCAGCACTATGTCAGCACTACGTCAAGCACTACGTCAAGCACTACGTCAAGCAATCTCAAAATGCCTTGCCATCATATTTGGATGAGTGCTTCATATGGAACATATTGTACAAAGATACCCTTAATCCAACTATGTACCAATGAAAACCAGCAGGAGTTTTATCTAAGTGGTAGCTAGCTACAACACTGACCAGAAACCAGGGAGGTCTCAGTCTCTGGGATTGACCCACTGTTAGAGAAGGTGTCTGTTATCCATGGGTAATGTTTGGATGAACCGCTGCCATCGCAAGGAGAGGTCAGACACAGAGACAAACAGAGAAAGGGTCAGTTTGTTTGGGATTCCTGTGAAAGAGAAAGCCAGCAGTTTCACAAAGCTTTGCTAAGGGAAACAGCTGGTTCGCTAATACAACTAGGACCTAAACACCACCAAGGGTATTTGCTTTTGTTATAGACCCTTTAGCTAAGGGAATGTGTGTGTGTGTGTGTGTGTTTATTGTCCTTCGTTCCCCCAAACCCCTCCAACCCTCCAGAAGAGTCAGAGGAAATGTATATTGGATTTACTTACTTTGTGTCCATGGTCTTTTTTTGTCAAGTAAATGTTTTGATTTTCCCATGTAGAGTGAGCAAGATTTGCTGAAATACTACACCTTAGAAAATCTATTTGATTGGCTGAAATACCACGCTTTAGAAAATTATTTTTAGGGCCTCCTGGGTGGCGCAGTGGTTAAGGGCGCTCTACTGCAACTCTGGGTTTGCGCCCAGGCTCTGTCGTAACCGCCCGCTACTGGGAGGTCTGTGGGGCGATGCACAATTGGCCTAGCGTGGTTAGGGAGGTCTCATCGCGCACCAGCGACTCCGGTGGCAGGCAGGGTGCAGTGCACGCTAACCAAGGTTGCCAGGTGCACGGTGTTTCCTCCGACACATTGGTGCAGCTGGGTTGGATGCTCGCTGTGTTAAGAAGCAATGCGGCTTTGTTGGGTTGTGTATCGGAGGATGCATGGCTTTCAACCTTTGTCTCTCCCGAGCCCGTACGGTAGTTGTAGCGATGAGACAAGATAGTAACTACTAATAATTGGATACCATGAAAAAGGGGGTAAAAAAATATTTAGAAAATCCCTTTGATTAGCTGAAATACCATGCTTTAGAAAATCCCTTTGATTAGCTGACCAGTTTTAGTGTGAAGAATTTCTGCCAGTTGTTTTAATTAGATCCACTGCTCTGACTGGCTGCTACAGATGTGGACAATGGGTCTTTAGGAAAACCCTAATTTTGAAAAGGAGGTTCAGGAGAAGTACTGTAGTTGAAAGTGATTACAGGGAGTATCATTTGTATCATAACAAGACCACACACTCCAGCTAAACTACCAGCCTAAATCTATCAGAAAAAACATTGTTAGTAGATTTATGTGATATTAATGCCCTTTGTTACAGGTGGCAGTTTTGATACTCATCACTGCGTTTTGTATCAAAATGTTGGCTGGACCTCGCTAAAGATCCGTAAAGATCTCTACATGTTCTGCCTTTTTTATTTACATGGCACTACTTCATAAACTTCCGTATTTTCTAACTTGGCTGATGAAGTATAGACACCTTAGTTGCCTAACACATTCACAGGATTGGTTAACTCTTGAAGTTCCTAGGGTCTCCACCGAGCTAGGTAAATCTGCTTTTTAGTTTTCATGCACCATATTGCTGGAACAAAATGACAAAATGCGTTTCATCTGGATCATGTTTAAAGTATTTATTGTTATGTGCTTTTCTGATTTGTGACATTATATTTGTGATTCCCTTGACTGTGTTTTTGCATTTGAATATACAGTGCCTTGCGAAAGTATTCGGCCACCTTGAACTTTGCGACCTTTTGCCACATTTCAGGCTTCAAACATGAAGATATAAAACTGTATTTTTTTGTGAAGAATCAACAACAAGTGGGACACAATCATGAAGTGGAACGACATTTATTGGATATTTCAAACTTTTTTAACAAATCAAAAACTGAAAAACACAGAGACAGGAACAATCACCCACAAACACACAGTGTACCTAAATATGGTTCCCAATCAGAGACAATGACTAACACCTGCCTCTGATTGAGAACCATATCAGGCCAGATATAGAACATAGAAATATACAAACTAGACATCCAACATAGAATGCCCACTCAGATCACACCCTGACCAACCAAAACATGGAAACATGCAAAGCAAACTATGCTCAGGGTGTGACAGTACCTCCACCCCCCACCAAGGTGCGGACTCCGGCCGCAAAACCTGAACCTATTGGGGAGGGTCTGGGTGGACATCTGTCCACGGTGGCGGCTCTGGTGCTGGACGTGGCCCCCACTTCACCGTAGTCTTAGTCCCCCACCTTGTCCGCTTCCGTGGCCTCCTAGCCACGGCGACCCTACTTAATGACCCCACTGGACTGAGCAGTCCCGAGCTGCCCCTCTGTCCCGAGGGGCAGCTGCTCGGGACAGAGGGGCAGATGCTCGGGACAGAGGGGCAGCTGCTCGGGACAGAGGGGCTCTGGCGCCTCTGGGCTGAGGGGCTCTGGCGCCTCTGGGCTGAGGGGCTCTGGCGCCTCTGGGCTGAGGGGCTCTGGCGCCTCTGGGCTGAGGGGCTCTGGCGCCTCTGGGCTAAGGGGCTCCGGCGCCTCTGGGCTGAGGGGCTCCGGCGCCTATGGGCTGAGGGGCTCCGGCGCCTCTGGGCTGAGGGGCTCCGGCGCCTCTGGGCAGAGGGGCTCCGGCAGCTCTGGGCAGAGGGGCTCCGGCAGCTCTGGACAGGCGGGAGACTCCAGCAGCGCTGGAGAGGAGGAAGGCTCTGGCAGCGCCGGAGAGGCGGGAGACTCCGGCAGCGCTGGAGAGGAGGATGGCTCTGGCAGCGCTGGACAGGCGGGTTCACCTGTAAGGATGAGCCGGAGAGACAGCCTGGTGCGGGGGGCTGCCACCGGAGGGCTGGTGCGTGGAGGTGGTGACGGATAGACCGGACCGTGCAGGCGCACTGGAGCTCTTGAGCACCGCGCTGCGGAGAGCCGGCTTCATGGCACTTGGCTCGATGCTCACTCTAGCCCGGCCGATAGTACCGCACCGGGCTATGCACCCGCACTGGGGACACCGTGTGCGCTTCACAGCATAACACGGTGCCTGCCCGGTCTCTCTAGCCCCCCCGGTAAGCACAGGAAGTTGGCGCAGGTGTCCTACCTGGCTTCGCCACACTTCCTGTGTGCCCCCCCAAAAGAAACCAAAACATAGAAACATACAAAGCAAACTATGGTCAGGGTGTGACACATTCCATGTTTTCATGTATATCTATTGGCGTTCAAGCAGGCAGAAATGTGTCAGGTATGACGTAGTACTGAGTCTCACTACACTGGAAGTTAAATAGGAGTAAGACCTGTAGACTTGTAGACTTTGTGAAAACGTCATCATAAAATCAAAATCATACATGTCAGATTCTGATTACTGGACGATGTGATAATGCGGTTATCGCTCTCTCGAATGAGCCATTGATCATGTTTTTGCGAGAATTTCTACCTCGAGAAATGTGTAATTTAACAGAGGGTCCACCAAAATGTCTCCTGTTTGTCTGCCTCGTCAGTCCAGGGTGCATTGCATGTGGCGTTGCATGGTCGTTGCGAATGTCAGACTCCACTCTAAGAGGCATATCGATCTACAGGTTTGGGTACAGGTTTAGGTGATTTTACAGCTAACTAGCTACTTCACATGCTGATATTGACTTTGGTATTATTGTGTGTGGCTATGTTTGCAAGCTAGTTTGCTAGCCAGTTGCTACCAATCTTAATATAACGACAAAATGAAAAATTTGTTCAGAAAATATATTGTTCTCACATATGTGTTTTATTTAAAACTGTATATTATAGGAATGTGTGGTTTTGTGTGGGTTTTTACATCATAGACTGCATGTCTTTTAAATGTTATTTAAAATCATCACTGCATGTCTAATAAATCACTGTGTGTGTTGATTTCATGAAAATAATTATTTCTCTGAGCCTCCTTTTGCCATTGAAATTCTCAGTCTGTGTGGGTGTGTTGATGCAAATTAAAATATATTTACATACACATCCCTGATTGGAAGATAGGATAATCTAGAATCTAGAGTCTACACCGCTTAGCCCTGTAAAGTAGGAGGAAACATCTGCAAATAAAAGATGACTGGTCATTGGTCAGAATAATCAGATCAGATTGTGATGTCATGATCGTGAGCAGCTGCCACTTCATTTAAGCCTTAGATGCAGTGTACCACAGCACACTGCGCTTTATTTTAGTTAGCGTAGGTTGATACATTGCTATGTTTTCATTTATAAAACCCTTTTACAAAAAAGTCCCACTGTACCTATCATTACTAAACTTTAGACATACGAGTTACCACCTCCGGTCTCAGGGAAATTCCTTTGGTCTCTACTGAGTTAACTAAAAGCTGATTTAATTTTCTTGCACCTTATTTGTGGAACAATCTTCAAAATATTCTTAAATGTGATGTTTTGGTGCCGCTAGGTCAAATCAGAAAGCTGATTGAGGACCTCATTACTGATGAATGTGTTTGTTTTTCAAGACAGTGTTTTTCCCCTCCAAGCTCACCCTCCAAGCTCACCCTCCAAGCTCACCCTCCAAGCTCACCCTCCAAGCTCACCCTCCAAGCTCATCATTAAGCTCACCCTTCAAGCTCACCCTCCAAGCTCATCATTAAGCTCACCCTCCAAGCTCATAATTAAGCTCACCCTCCAAGCTCACCCTCCAAGCTCACCCTCCAAGTTCATCATTAAGCTCGGGGCCCTGGGTTTGAACCCCGCTCTGTGCAGCAGGGTCCTGGACTTCCTGACGGGACGCCCCCAGGAGGTGTAGGTAGGAAGCAACACCTCCACTAAGCTGATCCTCAACACTGGGGCCCCACAAGGGTGCGTGCTCAGCCACCTCCTTTATTCCCTGTTCACGTGGTCATGCGTGGTCATGCACACCTCCAACTCAATCATCAAGTTTGCAGACGACACAACAGCAGTAGACCTGATTACCAACATTGAAGAGACAGCCTACAGGGAGGAGGTGAGGGCCCTGGCGAAGGGGTGCCAGGAAAATAACCTTTGACTCAACATCAACAAAATGAATGTTGGATTGTGGACTTCAGGGAACAACAGAGAGAGCACATCCCTATTCATATCGACGGGACAGCAGTGGAGAAGGTGAAAAGCATCACTGACAATCTGAAATGGCCCACCCACACATCTTCAACCACAGGAGGATGAATAAATTTGGCTTGGCACCTAAAACCCTCACAAACGTTTACAGATGCACAACTGAGAGCATCCTGTCGGGCTGTATCACCGCCTGGTACGGCAACTGCACCACCCACAACCGCAGGGCTCTCCAGAGGGTGATGCGGTCTGTCCAACACATCACTGGGGGCACACTGCCTGCCCTCCAGGACACCTACAGCACCCAATGTCACAGGAAGGCCATAAAGATCATCAAGGACATCGACCACCGGAGCCACGGCCTGTTCACCCCGCTATCATCCAGAAGATGAGGTCAGTACAGGTGAACCAAAGCTGGGATCGAGAGACTGAGAAACAGATTCTCTCTCAAGGCCATCAGACTGTTAAATAGCCGGCTACCACCCGATTCTTCAGCCTGGCACCGTAGAGGCTGCTGCCCTGTGTACAGAGACATGGAATCACTGGTCACTTTAAATGGAACACTAGTCTTTTTAAGAATGTTGACACACTGTTTTACTCATTTCATATGTATATTTCATATGTATATACTGTACTCTACTGTATTTTAGTCAATGTCACTCAGACATTGATCATCCTAATATTTATATATTTCTTAATTCCATTCTTTTACTTTAGATTTGTGTGTATTGTTGTGAATTGTTAGATACTACTGCACTGTTGGAGCTAGGAACACAAGCATTTAGTTAGATATTACTGCACTGTTGGAGCTAGGAACACAAGCATTTAGTTAGATATTACTGCACTGTTGGAGCTAGGAACACAAGCATTTAGTTAGATATTACTGCACTGTTGGAGCTAGGAACACAAGCATTTAGTTAGATATTACTGCACTGTTGGAGCTAGTTACACAAGCATTTAGTTAGATATTACTGCACTATTGGAGCTAGGAACACAAGCATTTAGTTAGATACTACTGCACTGTTGGAACTAGGAACACAAGCATTTAGTTAGATATTACTGCACTATTGGAGCTAGGAACACAAGCATTTAGTTAGATATTACTGCACTATTGGAGCTAGGAACACAAGCATTTAGTTAGATACTACTGCACTGTTGGAACTAGGAACACAAGCATTTAGTTAGATATTACTGCACTATTGGAGCTAGGAACACAAGCATTTAGTTAGATATTACTGCACTGTTGGAGCTAGGAACACAAGCATTTAGTTAGATATTACTGCACTATTGGAGCTAGGAACACAAGCATTTAGTTAGATATTACTGCACTGTTGGAGCTAGGAACACAAGCATTTAGTTAGATATTACTGCACTGTTGGAGCTAGAAACACAAGCATTTTGCTACACCCGCAATAACATCTGCTAAATATGTGTATGTGACCAATACAATTTGATTTGATTTGAAGGAGTCGCAAGAGCGCGATGTGACAAGGAAATCCCGGCTGGCCAAACCCTCCCCTACCCTAGACGACGCTGGGCCAATTGTGCTCCACCTCATGGGTCTCCCAGTCATGGCCGGCTGTGACACAGCCTGAGATCGAACCAGGGGCTGTACGACGCCTCAAGCACTGCGATGCAGTGCCTTGGACCGCTGCGCCACTCGGGAGAGCTTCACTACAGAATTGTATAGTGAGTACTGTAGTATTCTATTTGTTAGTAAACTGTAGTGTATTTTCATGTTGGTCTGTCCACCTAATTACATCAGTCCCAATGCCAAGACCAGGAGTTTTTGTGATCCGACCAGGAATAACTCTGGACTCAAGTCATAGACTTTTACACAGGTTTGTTTATGTTTCCTGGTCAGGTCATGTGGTCAGGAAAACTCCTGGCCTCTACCAATTACAATGACGTCAGTCTTTGTTCTATAATTGTGATGTCTAATTATGAGGGAGAGATGCCTTTATTCATTTCCTTTCCCTTCACATTCCTTGTGTTGCTTGTGTTTTTTTTTATCTCTCTGTGTGCTAGGTGGTTTCCTTTGTCTGATTACTGGGCACAGACAGATAGAAAGATCAAGGCCTGATGGAGTGTAACACTGCTGCAGAGAGAGAGAACATTTAACTGTGTGACTGTCTGTAAGCCAAATCTCTTTTCTGACATCAACACAAGGCACTTTAGCTTGTCTAATGTATTTTCCACTCATTCTGGTAAAAGAGCAGAACTAAAAAAAATAGACTCCTCAAAGTTTCTGAAATGAACCTGGCTGTGCTCTGCAACAGAGGATGGTCCCCTTTCTACCGTATGCTAGACTACATATACTCTGAATAACAGAGCTACTGCCATGGGTACTGGCATGCCACAGACAGACAAAAAATTGAAGTTGAGAGCTCAGATCAAATAATTTACCTGACCGTTTGTGTGTGTGAGAGAGAGAGAGAGAGAGAGAGAGAGAGAGAGAGAGAGAGAGAGAGAGAGAGAGAGAGAGAGAGAGGAAGAGAAAGAGAGAGAGAGAACTACTTCCTCTGGGATAGAACACAACTTGATCTAATGACCACACGAGGGGACAGCTTTATTACAGGCCATACTGTTTCTAAGTGCCTTAATCACCTGTTGCTCTCATCTTGGCCACAGCACAGTAGACTATGTGATTACAGACATTGACACTTTCTCTCTCAGCTCATTCACTGTCAAGCCACTAACACCTCTGTCTGATCACAGCCAAATTAGGTTGTTCCTCAAAAGAACAGACATGGAAACAACCACACATTCACAGCCCATACAGATGGGCCCAAAACAGCACAGAAGAATACCAGAAAGCAAACTGGAACCAAAATATCCAAACACTCTTAGATAACTTTCTGGACACCACATTCACTCACAGTAAAGAAGGCATCAATCTAGCAGTACAAAACATCAACTATATATTCAGACCACATTCACTCACAGTGAAGAAGGCATCAATCTAGCAGTACAAAACATCAACTATATATTCAGACCACATTCACTCACAGTGAAGAAGGCATCATTCTAGCAGTACAAAACATCAACTATATATTCAGACCACATTCACTCACAGTGAAGAAGGCATCAATCTAGCAGTACAAAACATCAACTATATATTCAGACCACATTCACTCACAGTAAAGAAGTCATCAATCTGTCAGTACAAAACATCAACTATATATTCAGACCACATTCACTCACAGTGAAGAAGGCATCAATCTAGCAGTACAAAACATCAACTATATATTCAGACCACATTCACTCACAGTGAAGAAGGCATCAATCTAGCAGTACAAAACATCAACTATATATTCAGACCACATTCACTCACAGTGAAGAAGGCATCAATCTAGCAGTACAAAACATCAACTATATATTCAGGCCACATTCACTCACAGTGAAGAAGGCATCGATCTAGCAGTACAAAACATCAACTATATATTCAGGCCACATTCACTCACAGTGAAGAAGGCATCATTCTAGCAGTACAAAACATCAACTATATATTCAGACCACATTCACTCACAGTGAAGAAGGCATCAATCTAGCAAATCAAAATCAAATCAAATTTTATTTGTCACATACACATGGTTAGCAGATGTTAATGCGAGTGTAGCGAAATGCTTGTGCTTCTAGTTCCGACAATGCAGTAATAACAAGTAATCTAACTAACAATTCCAAAACTACTGTCTTGTACACAGTGTAAGGGGATAAAGAATATGTACATAAGGATATATGAATGAGTGATGGTACAGAGCAGCATAGGCAAGATACAGTAGATGGTATCGAGTACAGTATGTACAAATGAGATGAGTATGTAAACAAAGTGGCATAGTTTAAAGTGGCTAGTGATACATGTATTACATAAGGATACAGTCGATGATATAGAGTACAGTATATATGTATGCATATGAGATGAATAATGTAGGGTAAGTAACATTATATAAGGTAGCATTGTTTAAAGTGGCTAGTGATATATTTACATCATTTCCCATCAATTCCCATTATTAAAGTGGCTGGAGTTGAGTCAGTGTCAGTGTGTTGGCAGCAGCAGCCACTCAGTGTTAGTGGTGGCTGTTTAACAGTCTGATGGCCTTGAGATAGAAGCTGTTTTAGCAGTACAAAACATCAACTATATATTCAGACCACATTCACTCACAGTGAAGAAGGCATCAATCTAGCAGTACAAAACATCAACTATATATTCAGACCACATTCACTCACAGTGAAGAAGGCATCAATCTAGCAGTACAAAACATCAACTATATATTCAGACCACATTCACTCACAGTAAAGAAGCCATCAATCTAGCAGTACAAAACATCAACTATATATTCAGACCACATTCACTCACAGTAAAGAAGCCATCAATCTAGCAGTACAAAACATCAACTATATATTCAGACCACATTCACTCACAGTAAAGAAGCCATCAATCTAGCAGTACAAAACATCAACTATATATTCAGACCACATTCACTCACAGTGAAGAAGGCATCAATCTAGCAGTACAAAACATAAACTATATATTCAGACCACATTCACTCACAGTAAAGAAGTCATCAATCTAGCAGTACAAAACATCAACTATATATTCAGACCACATTCACTCACAGTGAAGAAGGCATCAATCTAGCAGTACAAAACATCAACTATATATTCAGACCACATTCACTCACAGTAAAGAAGGCATCAATCTAGCAGTACAAAACATCAACTATATATTCAGACCACATTCACTCACAGTGAAGAAGCCATCAATCTAGCAGTACAAAACATCAACTATATATTCAGACCACATTCACTCACAGTGAAGAAGGCATCAATCTAGCAGTACAAAACATCAACTATATATTCAGACCACATTCACTCACAGTGAAGAAGGCATCAATCTAGCAGTACAAAACATCAACTATATATTCAGACCACATTCACTCACAGTGAAGAAGGCATCAATCTAGCAGTACAAAACATCAACTATATATTCAGACCACATTCACTCACAGTGAAGAAGGCATCAATCTAGCAGTACAAAACATCAACTATATATTCAGACCACATTCACTCACAGTGAAGAAGGCATCAATCTAGCAGTACAAAACATCAACTATATATTCAGACCACATTCACTCACAGTGAAGAAGGCATCAATCTAGCAGTACAAAACATCAACTATATATTCAGACAAACGGCAAAAGATACACAACTGAAATTGATACAAATACAACTAAAAAAAAGACCCCAGATGACGACTGGTTTGATGCAGATTGTAAAATCATGAGGAAAAACCTTAGAACACCTCCAACCTAAAGCACAGAGACCCAAATAATGGTGAATTACGCCTTCATTACTGTGAGACTTTAAAACTCTATAAACGTAACACTCAGAACCAAAAAAGCACAGTACAACAGCAAGCAGCTGACACTAACTGAGGAGTCCATAAACACACACAACTTCTGGCCAAATTGGAATAAAGAAAAAAAATCTAACAAGAGGAATTAGCGATACAAAATGGTGACATATGGACAACCCATTTTAAAACACTCTACAACACCGTTCAAATTGACACAAACGCAGAGCAATGGCAAATTCATGGGAAGTTCAATGGATTAGAAAAAGCTATAAAGGACAATCAAAATCCCACTGGACTCCCCAATTACTGACCAGGAGCTCTATAAGAAACTAAACAATTACTGACCAGGAGCTCTATAAGAAACTAAACAATTACTGACCAGGAGCTCTATAAGAAACTAAACAATTACTGACCAGGAGCTCTATAAGAAACTAAACTATTACTGACCAGGAGCTCTAGAAGAAACTAAACTATTACTGACCAGGAGCTCTATAAGAAACTAAACTATTACTGACCAGGAGCTCTATAAGAAACTAAACTATTACTGACCAGGAGCTCTATAAGAAACTAAACTATTACTGACCAGGAGCTCTATAAGAAACTAAACTATTACTGACCAGGAGCTCTATAAGACACTAAACTATTACTGACCAGGAGCTCTATAAGACACTAAACTATTACTGACCAGGAGCTCTATAAGAAACTAAACAATTACTGACCAGGAGCTCTATAAGAAACTAAACTATTACTGACCAGGAGCTCTATAAGAAACTAAACTATTACTGACCAGGAGCTCTATAAGAAACTAAACTATTACTGACCAGGAGCTCTGTAAGAAACTAAACTATTACTGACCAGGAGCTCTATAAGAAACTAAACCATTACTGACCAGGAGCTCTATAAGAAACTAAACTATTACTGACCAGGAGCTCTATAAGAAACTAAACTATTACTGACCAGGAGCTCTATAAGAAACTAAACTATTACTGACCAGGAGCTCTATAAGAAACTAAACTATTACTGACCAGGAGCTCTATAAGACACTAAACTATTACTGACCAGGAGCTCTATAAGACACTAAACTATTACTGACCAGGAGCTCTATAAGAAACTAAACAATTACTGACCAGGAGCTCTATAAGAAACTAAACTATTACTGACCAGGAGCTCTATAAGAAACTAAACTATTACTGACCAGGAGCTCTATAAGAAACTAAACTATTACTGACCAGGAGCTCTGTAAGAAACTAAACTATTACTGACCAGGAGCTCTATAAGAAACTAAACCATTACTGACCAGGAGCTCTATAAGAAACTAAACTATTACTGACCAGGAGCTCTATAAGAAACTAAACTATTACTGACCAGGACCTCTATAAGAAACTTCAGGCTCTCACATTTAAAAAAGCATGCGTACCTGATGGCATCCTAAATGAGATGCTCAAACTCACTAGTGCAACATTTCAATTGGCTATATTAAAACTGTTTAATTTGATCCTGAGTGTAGGTTATTTCCCTGACATCTGGAATCAAGGACTCACAGCCCCAATCTTTAAGAACGGAGACAAATTTGACCCTAACAATTACAGAGGCATTTGTGTTAACAGTAACCTGGGGAAGGTTTTCTGTAGTATTATAAATGTAAGAGTTCTAAACTTCCTTAATAAGCACAATGTCTTGAGTAGAAAACTAATTGGATTTATACCAAAACATTGCATGACTGATCATATTTACACCCTACACACCCTGATATATAAACATAAACAAAATAATACCAAAGTATATGCTTGCTTTATCGACTTCCAAAAAGCATTTGATTCTATTTGGCATACAGGACTGTTCTACAAAGTTATTGAAAGTGGTGTAGGGGGTAAAACGTATGACATAATTAAATCAATGTATACTGGCAATACGTGCAGCATTAAAATTGGAAATAATTATTTAACCGGGGCCTTCGCCAGGGTTGCAATCTGAGCCCTGCACACTTCAATATTTACATCAACGAATTTGCCACTATTCTAGAAAAATCCTCAGCCTCTGTTGTTAGTCTCCACAATTCAGAGTTTAAATGCCTACTCTTCACAGATGACCTAGTTCTGCTGTCACCCACAGCACATAGCCTACAGCAGAACCTGGACCTGCTACAGCAGTACTGCCAGACCTGGGCCCTGGCAGTAAACCCCAAAAATACTAACAAATGATTTTCCTGAGAAGATCCAGATCTCCTGGAATTAGACCAAAGTTCTCAATTGGTACAAAATATATAGAGTACTGCACACTGCATACAATTACTTAGGTTTAAAAATAAGCTCAACTGGACACCTTAATGAGGCAGTGAATGAACTGAGAGAGAAAGCACGCAGGGCATTCTACGCCATTAAAAAGCACATTCAAATTGAAATACCTATTAAAATTTGGCTAAAACTAATTGAATGTGTCATTGAACCAATTTCACTTTATGGCAGCGAGGTGTGGGGTCCACTTGCAAAACAAGATTTCATCAAATGGGACAAACACCCCATTGAAACCCTGCATGCAGAGTTCTGTAAGATTCTCCTATATGTCCAGGGGAAAACTACAAACAATGCACGTAGGGCAGAATTAGGCCAATATCCACTAATAATAAAAACTCAAAAAAGCGGCATTAAGTTTTGGAAACATCTAACATACAGTGAGCCCCTCTCATATCATTACCAAGCCCTGCAATGCCAAGAGCTGAGCAAAGAGAAGAGTCCACTCATCCAGCTGGTCCTGGTGCTGAGTTCACAAACCTGTTCTACTAACACACTGAAGCCTCAGTCCCCTCATCCAGCTGGTCCTGAGGCTGAGTTCACAAACCTGTTCTACTAACACACTGAAGCCTCAGTCCCCTCATCCAGCTGGTCCTGGTCCTGAGTTCACTAACCTGTTCTACTAACACACTGAAGCCTCAGTCCCCTCATCCAGCTGGTCCTGGGGTTGAGTTCACAAACCTGTTCTACTAACACACTGAAGCCTCAGTCCCCTCATCCAGCTGGTCCTTGTCCTGAGTTCACTAACCTGTTCTACTAACACACTGAAGCCTCAGTCCCCTCATCCAGCTGGTCCTGGGGCTGAGTTCACTAACCTGTTCTACTAACACACTGAAGCCTCAGGACCAGAACATCCAATCAATCAGGATAAACCAAATTACAACACAGTCAAAAACAAAACTACATTGATTATTAGGAAACACAAGCACAAAGCAAAATGCAGTGCTATTTGGCCCTAAATTGACAGTACACCGTGGCAAACTATTTGGGAAAAACCTTGACAAAGTACAGGCTCAGTGAGCATAACCTTGCCATTGAGAAGGGTAGACACAGGAAAACCTGGCTCCCTGTAGAGGAAAGGCTGTGCAACCACTGCACCACAGCAGAACCTGAGACAGAGCTGCATTTCCTGACAAAATGTCAAAAATATAAAACAATTTTCACCCTTTTTCAAGGTTTCAAAGACCTCTCTGATGAGGATGGGCTACCCGTCCTATTGGGGGAGGACGCAGAGAGCTGTGGGTTGGCAGCGCACTACATTGCAGCCTGCCCTAAGATGAGGGACAGTGTCTGACAGACCAATCCACTTGTATGTCCTCAACTGTATGCTTATTGTTTGGTAGCATGGTATCAAGGAATGCCATGATCTGACCATGTGTGTGGTATACTAGCTTCCTCCGTCATATGGACTGTCCTGCTTCCCTCTCCAGACCAGCGTCAATGTTGGAATAATTGAAGTGAAATGCAGTAGTTCTTCAAGCATGTCCTTTTGGGAAGTACATGAGCAATTATGAGAGTTAAATCTCAGAGTATCTCTCATAGATATAGAGGAGGTCTGATGAGAAAATAATCCTGCAGAAACAGGAAATGTGAATTATTATGCAGATTGTAATTAATGGATATTTTTTGTAGGGGTTGATACATTTTCTGCTATGGAAAGTCCAAATTATAAACTTTAGAAGCCTATTTAAACCTTGAATACACAACTAGTATATATTTCCTGCTGTCCAGGAAAATCTCTCAGTAACAAAAGTGATCAAATTAAGATCCTACATCTGTGTAGCCTTGATGGTTCTGATGTTCATATGTTCATATCTCTGTTACACAATGAATTTGATTTTAGTTTTGACATGCAGAAGGCTCTTTCCAAGTTCAAGTAGCCATTTCAACAGTGTCATAATTATTTACCTTGTGCCTCCTGAATAAGACTATACTATTACAGTATGATTACAGGCTTCAGTGAGAAGAGGGGAGGGCGGAGGAGGGAGGGAGTGAGGATAGAGGAGATTGGGGTGAGGGGAGAGGGGTGAGGGAGTGAGGATAGAGGAGATTGGGGTGAGGGAGTGAGGATAGAGGAGATTGGGGTGAGGGGAGAGGGGTGAGGGAGTGAGGATAGAGGAGATTGGGGTGAGGGGAGAGGGGTGAGGGAGTGAGGATAGAGGAGATTGGGGTGAGGAGTGAGGGAGTGAGGATAGAGGAGATTGGGTTGAGGGAGTGAGGATAGAGGAGATTGATGTGGTGTGGGGGTGGCGTGAGGAGACTGCTGTGAATGCAGAGGGAGGACCCTGTTACAGCTGTAGATTGCTTGAACCCAGACCCCCCACTCTCTCTCTCTCTCTCTCTCGCTCTCTTACTCTCTCTCTCACACTCTCACCCTCTACACACTCTCTCTCTCTCGCTCTCTTACTCAAACTTACTCTCTCTCGCTCTCTCTCTCTCGCTCGCTCTCTTACTCAAACTTACTCTCTCTCTCACGCTCTCTACACACTCTCTCTCTCTCTCTCTCTTCCTGTCTCTCTCAATTTCAATTAAATTCAAGGGGCTTTATTGTCATGGGAATGTTAACATTGCCAAAGCATGTGAAGTAGATAATAATATACAAAAGTGAAATAAACAATAAAAATGAACAGTAAACATTACATTCACAGAAGTTCCAAAATAATAAAGACATTACAGATGTTATGTTTTTATACAGTGTTGTAATGATGTACACATGGTTAAAGTACAAAAGGGAAAATAAATAAGCATAAATATGGGTTGTATTTACAATGATGTTTGTTCTTCACTGGTTGACCTTTTCTCGTGGCAACAGGTCACAAATCCTGCTGCTGTGATGGCACACTGTGGAATTTCACCCAATAGATATGGGAGTTTATCAAAATCGGGGTTGTTTTCAAACTCTTTGTGAATCTGTGTAATCTGAGGGAAATGTGTGTCTCTAATATGGTCATACATTGGGTAGGAGGTTAGGAAGTGCAGCTCAGTTTCCACCTCATTTTGTTGTCAATTCAATTGACTTTATTGACAAGTTAAATTACCTACATTGTCAAAGTAAACATGTAACAAAAATGGTGTGACCAACAGAAATAATAATAGTAGTGGAAATGGGATTACCGTTAACAGCAACTACAACAACTATATTAATGACAATAACAATACATTAAAGCAATGGTAGTAGACCAGTGTCAACATGACTGAGAAGACACATGACCTGGTAGTAGACCAGTGTCAACATGACTGAGAAGACACATGACCTGGTAGTAGACCAGTGTCAACATGACTGAGAAGACACATGACCTGGTAGTAGACCAGTGTCAACATGACTGAGAAGACACATGACCTGGTAGTAGACCTGTCTCAACATGACTGAGAAGAAACATGACCTGGTAGTGGACCAGTCTCAACATAACTGAGAAGACACATGACCTGGTAGTAGATCAGTGTCAACATGACTGAGAAGACACATGACCTGGGAGTAGACCAGTGTCAGCATGACTGAGAAGACACATGACCTGGGAGTAGACCAGTGTCAGCATGACTGAGAAGAAACATGACCTGGTAGTAGACCAGTCTCAACATGACTGAGAAGACACATGACCTGGTAGTAGACCAGTGTCAACATGACTGAGAAGACACATGACCTGGTAGTAGACCTGTCTCAACATGACTGAGAAGAAACATGACCTGGTAGTAGACCAGTCTCAACATGACTGAGAAGAAACATGACCTGGTAGTAGACCAGTCTCAACATGACTGAGAAGACACATGACCTGGTAGTAGACCAGTGTCAACATGACTGAGAAGACACATGACCTGGTAGTAGACCAGTCTCAACATGACTGAGAAGACACATGACCTGGTAGTAGACGAGTTTCAACATGACTGAGAAGACACATGACCTGGGAGTAGACCAGTCTCAACATGACTGAGAAGACACATGACCTGGTAGTAGACCAGTCTCAACATGACTGAGAAGACACATGACCTGGTAGTGGACCAGTGTCAACATGACTGAGAAGACACATGACCTGGGAGTAGACCAGTCTCAACATGACTGAGAAGACACATGACCTGGTAGTAGACCAGTCTCAACATGACTGAGAAGACACATGACCTGGGAGTAGACCAGTCTCAACATGACTGAGAAGACACATGACCTGGTAGTAGACCAGTGTCAACATGACTGAGAAGACACATGACCTGGTAGTAGACCAGTCTCAACATGACTGAGAAGACACATGACCTGGTAGTAGACCAGTGTCAACATGACTGAGAAGACACATGACCTGGTAGTAGACCAGTCTCAACATGACTGAGAAGACACATGACCTGGTAGTGGACCAGTGTCAACATGACTGAGAAGACACATGACCTGGGAGTAGACCAGTCTCAACATGACTGAGAAGACACATGACCTGGTAGTAGACCAGTCTCAACATGACTGAGAAGACACATGACCTGGGAGTAGACCAGTCTCAACATGACTGAGAAGACACATGACCTGGTAGTAGACCAGTGTCAACATGACTGAGAAGACACATGACCTGGTAGTAGACCAGTCTCAACATGACTGAGAAGACACATGACCTGGTAGTAGACCAGTGTCAACATGACTGAGAAGACACATGACCTGGTAGTAGACCAGTCTCAACATGACTGAGAAGACACATGACCTGGTAGTAGACCAGTGTCAACATGACTGAGAAGACACATGACCTGGTAGTAGACCAGTGTCAACATGACTGAGAAGACACATGACCTGGTAGTGGACCAGTCTCAACATGACTGAGAAGACACATGACCTGGTAGTAGACCAGTCTCAACATGACTGAGAAGACACATGACCTGGTAGTGGACCAGTCTCAACATGACTGAGAAGACACATGACCTGGTAGTAGACCAGTCTCAACATGACTGAGAAGACACATGACCTGGTAGTAGACCAGTGTCAACATGACTGAGAAGACACATGACCTGGTAGTAGATCAGTCTCAACATGACTGAGAAGACACATGACCTGGTAGTAGATCAGTCTCAACATGACTGAGAAGACACATGACCTGGTAGTAGACCAGTGTCAACATGACTGAGAAGACACATTTATTTTATTTTTTAATTTCACCTTTATTTAACCAGGTAGGCAAGTTGAGAACAAGTTCTCATTTACAACTGCAACCTGGCCAAGATAAAGCAAAGCAGTTCGACACATACAACAACACAGAGTTACACATGGAGTAAAACAAACATACAGTCAATAATACAGTATAAATAAGTATATATACGATGTGAGCAAATGAGGTGAGATAAGGGAGGTAAAGGCAAAAAAAGGCCATGGTGGCAAAGTAAATACAATATAGCAAGTAAAACACTGGAATGGAAGATTTGCAATGGAAGAATGTGCAAAGTAGAAAAAATAATAATGGGGTGCAAAGGAGCAAAATAAATAAATTAATTAAATACAGTAGGGAAAGAGGTAGTTGTTTGGGCTAAATTATAGGTGGGCTATGTACAGGTGCAGTAATCTGTGAGCTGCTCTGACAGTTGGTGATTAAAGCTAGTGAGGGAGATAAGTGTTTCCAGTTTCAGAGATTTTTGTAGTTCGTTCCAGTCATTGGCAGCAGAGAACTGGAAGGAGAGGCGGCCAAAGAAAGAATTGGTTTTGGGGGTGACTATAGAGATATACCTGCTGGAGCGTGTGCTACAGGTGGGAGATGCTATGTTGACCAGCGAGCTGAGATAAGGGGGCACTTTACCTAGCAGGGTCTTGTAGATGACATGGAGCCAGTGGGTTTGGCGATGAGTATGAAGCGAGGGCCAGCCAACGAGAGCGTACAGGTCGCAATGGTGGGTAGAATATGGGGCTTTGGTGACAAAACGGATTGCACTGTGATAGACTGCATCCAATTTGTTGAGTAGGGTATTGGAGGCTATTTTGTAAATGATATCGCCAAAGTCGAGGATTGGTAGGATGGTCAGTTTTACAAGGGTATGTTTGGCAGCATGAGTGAAGGATGCTTTGTTGCGAAATAGGAAGCCAATTCTAGATTTAACTTTGGCATTTGATGAAAGACAAAACAAAACTAAATGGGAAATATTATCCACGTTACATTGCACTTTTCACTGGCTGTCCCTCAGGTTGTGAAGGAGGACACATATTTGGCTGCCAAAATCGTACATTTTGCAATAAATATTAGATTTTTTTATAGTTTCAAATTCTTTGTTTTGAATAATAATTTTGAGAAAGGAATATTCTCTTAGGTCTTAGTATTTGTCACAGTGTAATAGGAAATGAAGCTCTGTCCCTACCTCTCCCCTGGAGTAGAGTGAGCACAGCCTGTCCTCTCTGGGCAACCAGGTTTGCCTGTGACGACCGGTCTCTATACCCAGACTGTCCTCTCTGGGCAGCCAGGTTTGCCTGTGACGCCCGGTCTCTATAGCCAGACTGTGCTTCCTCAGCTTTCTATCAGTCACAGTGGACAGATAGTCTGACACCACGTACTGTCTGTTTGTGGTGTCTTTCCAATAGGTGATATATTTAAGCATTAAGGCCCAAGGAGGTGTGGTATATGACCAATATACCACGGCTAAGGGCTGTTCTTATGCGTGATGCAACACGGAGTGCCTGGACACAGCCCTTAGCCGTGGTATATTGGCCATATATCACAAACCCCAGAGGTGACTTATTGCTATTATAAACTGGTTAGCAACTTAATTAGAGAAGTACAAATAAATGTTTTGTCATACCCGTAGTATACGGTCTGATATACCATGGCTGTCAACCAATCAGCATTCAGGGCTCGAACCACCCAGTTTATAATTTTATTTTTGCTTTGTGATGATTAGGTTGGGCCAGATTTTCTGAGTAATGTCTTGAGGCTCTATGGGGTTGGTTTGGGTTAGTGAACTGAGGCTCAGAACCAGCTGGCTGAGGGGACTCTTCTCTCATTTCATCTCTTGACATCTCAACACACTCTCTCTTTCTCTCTCTCTGTCTATTTCTCTCTCTGTGTCTCTTTCTCTCTCTCTGTCTCTTTCTCTCTCCCTGTCTCTTCCCTCTCCCTGTCTCTT
>NC_092163.1:77055735-77063235 GCF_045791955.1 Oncorhynchus clarkii lewisi | reverse complement strand
TGCTATGAGACAGCCATCAATACTCTCTCCCAGACTGGAATACTGGTACAAGACAGTCATCAACACTCTGTCCCAGACTGGAATACTGGTACAAGACAGTCATCAATACTCTCTCCCAGACTGGACTACTGGTACGAGACAGTCATCAATACTCTCTCCCAGACTGGAATACTGGGATGAGACAGCTATCAATACTCTGTCCCAGACTGGACTACTGCTATGAGACAGCCATCAATACTCTCTCCCAGACTGGAATACTGGTACAAGACAGCCATCAATACTCTCTCCCAGACTGGACTACTGGTATGAGACAGTCATCAATACTCTCTCCCAGACTGGAATACTGGTACAAGACAGCCATCAATACTCTGTCCCAGACTGGACTACTGGTATGAGACAGCCATCAATACTCTGTCCCAGACTGGACTACTGGTATGAGACAGTCATCAATACTCCCTGCCAGACTGGACTACTGGTACAGGACAGCCATCAATACTCTCTCCCAGACTGGACTACTGGTACAGGACAGCCATCAATACTATGTCCCAGACTGGAATACTGCTACGAGACTGGACTACTGGTATGAGACAGTCATCAATACTCTCTCCCAGACTGGAATACTGGTACAGGACAGCCATCAATACTCTCTCCCAGACGGGACTACTGGTACAGGACAGCCATCCATACTCTCTCCCAGACTGGACTACTGGTACAGGACAGTCATCAATACTCTCTCCCAGACTGGACTACTGGTACAGGACAGTCATCAATACTCTCTCCCAGACTGGACTACTGGTACAGGACAGTCATCAATACTCTCTCCCAGACTGGACTACTGGTACAGGACAGTCATCAATACTCTGTCCCAGACTGGACAACCGGTATGTCTAATAGTTGGAGGTGTGGCCCCAGAGAGGAGAGGAACGGTGTACAGATAACAGATGGACTGTTATGTCACAGTACGGGTTGAAGCACACAAATATCATATCATATCACACACACACACACACACACACACACAACCACAGAGTCTTTGCTAATTAGTTTGTTCCTAATTTCACAGCCTAAACGGGCCCTGTGTGTGACTCACAGACTAGCAGCATATTGTTACATAAATAATACCTGTTAGTCTCTCTCTGACTGACTGACTACATTCTCTCTCTGGTGTTTTGCTACCGTCTAAACACAAACAGTACTAAAAATGTAATCACTCATTACTCTCACTGGCTCTGGATAAGAGTGTCCGCTAAATGACTCAAATGTTCATGTATATAATATGGACAACTGTGCTTGTGTTGTGATATAAAGTTCCTCCACCTGTCGTGGAACTCGGAAGAAAGAGTTTAACCAGACTCACAGGATTTTGTTGAGACTGCTTCTGTAGGTCTGGTCAGCCACATCACAGCAATACAGTTTGTGTAAGTTAAGTCTGTAACAGTATGGTGTGTGTCATGATACAGTCCCGGTCTATGAGGTCTGAAGGACAGTTGAAAGACACACTTTAAGCCCTCTGACTCTCTTTGTATTCAGTGGTAGACCTCCACGAGTCCGTTAATAATTGTCCATTGTTAAGGTGCTTTACGGGATTTGGGCTGTTTTTGCTGACAGGGTTTTGTGGAGCTTCATCAGCCAGTGAGAGTAGAGTGGTGCATTCCTGCATTCCTTCCACAAGGGGGCGACATCATAGTGACAGATGTATAGACAGACGATGCATGTTTGGTAGAGTAGGTTCACAGACATCATTGTGTGTCACACAAAGACAGACACACACGATATCTCTCTGTCCTTTTTTCAACAGTAAACAATGTATCAGTATTTCTGTATCCTAAGAAATCACTTCAGCATGTTTGGGTTTTCTGCATATATTTCTGAGTGAATAATAAGGAATTGGCTAAATCGGCATTCCTGACCTGCAAAACGATATTTAATTTCAGAATTGGTCAAAATTAGGTTAAATTTATGCTATGGGTTAGGATTAGGTTCAGGGGTTTGGTTAAAGTTAGGGTCCTTATAACCTCTCCAGAATGATATGTCTTGTCTGTTTCTACCTCTCTCTGCTCTCCAAGTCACCTGATTTCCTGTCTTCCTGTCTTTTCTTGTGTTCCTGTCTTTGTGTCTAACTGTCTTCCTGTCTAACTGTCTTCCTGTCTTTGTGTCTTCCTGTGTCTTCCTGTGTCTTCCTGTCTTTGTGTCTTTGTGTGTCTTCCTGTGTCTTCCTGTCTTTGTGTCTTTGTGTCTTCCTGTGTCTTCCTGCTTTCCTGTCTTCCTGTGCAGTATGTACCTCACAAGAGTGTAATCTGCTCTGCCCCGAGTGGGGCTTGAACTCACAACCTTCTCCACAAAAACACAAGCAACTCAAAGCCAACCGTATGTCACTAAACACACTGTATCTTGGCAGAGGAAGATGTCGGTGTGGAAGCAGGCTGTATCTGTGGGCAGCACATGTAATGTAGGGGGAATCCACCACACCAGAGTCTGTTGTCTCAGTGTTGTCAGCCTGTCACCATGAATTAATTATAAGTGATTCCAGATTGTGATGCAACACAGAGACACAGAGCTGTAGTAGTAAGGGTCTGGTTCTCATTATAACAGATAGGGAAACAACAAGGGTGGCCAACCATCTACTCTGAGTGCTTTTGTTCCAGCCCTACACTCCTCTCACTCCCCCTTCAGTCCCCCTCTCTGTCCCTTCTCAGTCTCCTCTCACTCCCCCTTCAGTCCCCCTCTCTGTCCCTTCTCAGTCTCCGCTCACTCCCCCTTCAGTCCCCCTCTCTGTCCCTTCTCAGTCTCCTCTCACTCCCCCTTCAGTCCCCCTCTCTGTCCCTTCTCAGTCTCCTCTCACTCCCCCTTCAGTCCCCCTCTCAGTCCCATTCAGTCTCCTCTCTGTCCTCTTTAGTCCAATTTCGGTCACCTCTGTCTCCTCTCAGTCTCCTCTCTGTCCCCTTCTCAGTCCCCTCTCAGTCTCCTCTCTGTCTCCTCTCTGTCCCTTCTCAGTTCCCTCTTACTCCCCCTTCAGTCCCCCTCTCTGTCCCTTCTCAGTCTCCTCTCTGTCCCCTTTCAGTCTCCTCTCTGTCCCTTCTCAGTCCCCTCCCAGTCTCCTCTCAGTCTCCTCTCTGTCCCTTCTCAGTCCCCTCTCAGTCCCCTTTCAGTCTCCTCTCTGTCCCTTCTCAGTCCCCTCTCAGTCCCCTTTCAGTCCTCCTCTCTGTCCCTTATCTGTCCCTTCTCAGTCCCCTTTCAGTCTCCTCTCTGTCCCTTCTCAGTCCCCTCTCAGTCTCCTCTCTGTCCCTTCTCAGTCCCCTTTCAGTCTCCTCTCTGTCCCTTCTCAGTCTCCTCTCAGTCTCCTCTCAGTCTCCTCTCAGTCTCCTTTCAGTCTCCTCTCTGTCCCTTCTCAGTCCCCTTTCAGTCTCCTCTCTGTCCCTTCTCAGTCCCCTTTCAGTCTCCTCTCTGTCCCTTCTCAGTCCCCTCTCAGTCCCCTTTCAGTCTCCTCTCTGTCCCTTCTCAGTCCCCTTTCAGTCTCCTCTCTGTCCCTTCTCAGTCCCCTTTCAGTCTCCTCTCTGTCCCTTCTCCGTCCCCTTTCAGTCTCCTCTCTGTCCCTTCTCAGTCCCCTTTCAGTCTCCTCTCTGTCCCTTCTCAGTCCCCTCTCAGTCTCCTCTCTGTCCCTTCTCAGTCCCCTTTCAGTCTCCTCTCTGTCCCTTCTCAGTCCCCTCTCAGTCTCCTCTCAGTCCCCTTTCAGTCTCCTCTCTGTCCCTTCTCAGTCCCCTCTCTGTCCCTTCTCAGTCCCCTCTCAGTCCCCTTTCAGTCTCCTCTCTGTCCCTTCTCAGTCCCCTTTCAGTCTCCTCTCTGTCCCTTCTCAGTCTCCTCTCAGTCCCCTTTCAGTCTCCTCTCTATCCCTTCTCAGTCCCCTCTCAGGCTCCTCTCTGTCTCCTCTCTGTCCATTCTCAGTCCCCTTTCAGTCTCCTCTCTGTCCATTCTCCGTCCCCTCTCAGTCTCCTCTCTGTCCCTTCTCAGTCTCCTCTCTGTCCCCTTAATTTCCCTCTCAGTCCCCTCTCAGTCCCCTCTCTGTCCCCCCTCAGCTCTCTCCTGACTGGGCAGCCTGCCTCACAGAGACCCATTCACCCTGTAGACCACGGGAGCCTCCTCTCCTCACACACATGAGTCAATGAAAGACCTGCTGCCCCCTTCCACCTTCCTCTCTAACTCTATCCCTCCCTCCCTCTTTTCCTTACCTCCAAGTTGTCATAGATACATACCCCACCCTCCCTCCCTCCACCTATACCTCCTAGTTCTCATACCTACATACCCCTCCCTCCCTCCCTCCCTCCACCTATACCTCCTAGTTCTCATACCTACATACCCCTCCCTCCCTCCCTCCACCTATACCTCCTAGTTCTCATACCTACATACCCTTCCCTCCCACCACCTATACCTCCTAGTTCTCATACCTACATACCCCTCCCTCCCTCCACCTATACCTCCTAGTTCTCATACCTACATACCCCTCCCTCACTCCACCTATACCTCCTAGTTCTCATACCTACATACCCCTCCCTCCCTCCACCTATACCTCCTAGTTCTCATACCTACATACCCCTCCCTCCCTCCCTCCACCTATACCTCCTAGTTCTCATACCTACATATCCCTACCTCCCTCCCTCCACCTATACCTCCTAGTTCTCATACCTACATACCCCTCCCTCCCTCCACCTATACCTCCTAGTTCTCATACCTACATACCCCTCCCTCCACCTATACCTCCTAGTTCTCATACCTACATGCCCCTCCCTCCCTCCCTCCACCTATACCTCCTAGTTCTCATACCTACATACCCTTCCCTCCACCTATACCTCCTAGTTCTCATACCTACATACCCCACCCTTACCCTTCACTCCCTCCCTCGCTCCCTTCCCTCTCCCCTCCCTTCCCTACGTCCAGTATTCAGTCTGCATACCCGACCCCAACCTTACCCCCCGGCCGCCTTACCTCCCACCCTTCCTCCTTCCACCTCCCTAACACCCACCCCTCCCTCTTTTCCCCACTACCCTGCCATCTCACTGCATTCCTCACTAGGTCATACAGCGCTCCATTGTGTGAGCGGGGCAGCGGGATGGAGAGCACACAGTCAGAGCACTCACACACCAAACCCAGGATTACCACTGGAATCAACTTAAGATTCCTCAAATGGAAGCAAGCAGGTCTTCATTTACCTCTCCTCTCTTCCTCTCTCCCTCCTCCCATCCTCTTTCCCTCCCTCCTCCCATCCTCTCTTCCTCCCACCCTCTCTTCCTCCCACCCTCCTCCCATCCTCTTTCCCTCCCTCCCTCCTCCCATCCTCTTTCCCTCCCTCCCTCCTCGCATCCTCTTTCCCTCCCTCCCTCCCACCCTCTCTTCCTCCCACCCTCTCTTCCTCCCACCCTCTCTTCCTCCCACCCTCTCTTCCTCCCACCCTCTCTTCCTCCCACCCTCCCACCCTCTCTCCCTCTCTCCCTCCCTCCTATCCTCTCTCCCTGCCGACCTCCCTCCCTCCCATCCAACCACCCTCTCCCTCCCTCCCACCCTGTCTCCCGCCCTTCCACCCTCCCCCTCTCTCTCCTTACCTCCCTCCCATCCTCTTTCCCTCTCTTCTTACCTCCCACCCTCTCTACCTCCCTCCCTCCCACCCTCCCTGCCTCCCTCCGTCCCTATCTCCCTACTATCCTCTCTCCCTCTGTACCTACCTCCCTCCCACCCTCTCTCCCTCCCACCCTCTTTCCCTCCCTACCTCCCTCCTATCCTCTCTTCCCCCTTACTTACTTCCCTCCCCCTATCTCCCTCCCTCCCTACCTACCTCCCTCCACCCTCTCTCTACCCTCTCTCCCCCCCTACCTACCTCTCTCTACCCTCTCTCCCCCCCTACCTCCCTCTTGCTTCCGTCCCTCCACTCACACTTCCACTTCTGTTGGATGTTGGCCATTGTCAACAAGACTTCTCCTTCTCCTCCTCTCAATCACTGTGTTTCTATTCTACCTAAACAACCAACAACTCAAAAAGGGGGCATTGATGAGGAAAGCAGAGGACGGGGGACGGGTTATTACGAAATCGTGCTCCTGTAGGTAGAGGTAGAGAGAGAGGTAGAGAGAGAGGTAGAGAGAGAGAGCCCCTTGAATTGAATTGAGATTGAGAGAGACAGGAAGAGAGAGAGAGACAGGAAGAGAGAGAGTGTGTAGAGAGAGAGAGAGTGAGTGTGTAGAGAGCGTGAGAGAGAGAGAGAGAGTAAGTTTGAGAGAGAGGGAGAGAGAGGTGGAGAGAGAGGTGGAGAGAGAGGTGGAGAGAGAGGTGGAGAGAGAGGTGGAGAGAGAGGTAGAGAGAGAGAGAGAGACCCTTGAATTTAATTGAGATTGAGAGAGACAGGAAGAGAGAGAGACAGGAAGAGAGAGAGAGTGTGTAGAGAGAGTGAGTGTGTAGAGAGCGTGAGAGAGAGAGAGAGAGAGTAAGTTTGAGAGAGAGAGTAAGTTTGAGAGAGGGAGAGAGAGAGAGAGGTAGAGAGAAAGGTAGAGAGAGAGAGAGCCCCTTGAATTTAATTGAAATTGAGAGAGACTTTAAGAGAGAGAGAGAGACAGGAAGAGAGAGAGTGTGTAGAGAGAGAGAGTGAGTGTGTAGAGAGCGTGAGATAGAGAGAGTAAGTTTGAAAGAGAGAGTAAGTTTGAGAGAGAGAGAGACCCTACAGAGCCCCAGGACAGCAGCACAATTGGACCCAACCAAATCATGAGAAAACAAAAAGATAATTACTTGACACATTGGAAAGAATTAACAAAAAAACAGAGCAAACTAGAATGCTATTTGTCCCTAAACAGAGAGTACACAGTGGCAGAATACCTGACCACTGTGACTGACCCCAAATTAAGAAAATCTTTGACTATGTACAGACTCAGTGAGCATAGCCTTGCTATTGAGAAAAGACATCGTAGGCAGACCTGCCTCTCAAGAGAAGACAGGCTATGTGCGCACTGCCCACAAAATGAGGTGGAAACTGAGCTGTACTTCATAAACTACTGCCAAATGTATGACCATATTAGAGACAGATGCAGTTGATGTCGGATGTTTATATACACCTTAGCCAAATACATTTCAACTCAGTTTTTCACAATTCCTGACATTTAATCCTAGTAAAAATCCCCTGTCAGCTAGGATCACCACTTTGTTTTAAGAATGTGAAATGTCAGAATAATAGTATAGAGAATTATTTATTTCAGCTTTTATTTCTTTCATCACATTCCCAGTGGGTCATAAGTTTACATACACTCAATTAGTATTTGGTAGCATTGCCTTTAAATTGTTTAACTTGGGTCAAACATTTTGGGTAGCCTTCCACGAGCTTCCCACAATAAGTTGGATGAATTTTGGCCCATTCCTCCTGACAGAGCTGGTGTAATTGAGTCAGGTTTGTAGGCCTCATTCCTCCTGACAGAGCTGGTGTAATTGAGTCAGGTTTGTAGGCCTCATTCCTCCTGACAGAGCTGGTGT